>NC_134357.1:366844888-366852388 GCF_048569485.1 Anomaloglossus baeobatrachus
GGAGCAGATCACACACACGCACGCACGCACACGGAGCAGATCACACACACGCACGCACGCACACGGAGCAGATCACACACAAGCACGCACGCACACGGAGCAGATCACACACACGCACGCACGCACACGGAGCAGATCACACACACGCACGCACGCACACGGAGCAGATCACACGCACGCACGCACACGGAGCAGATCACACACACGCACGCACGCACACGGAGCAGATCACACACACGCACGCACGCACACGGAGCAGATCACACACACGCACGCACGCACACGGAGCAGATCACACACACGCACGCACGCACACAGAGTGCGAGGTACTGAAGTAAAGGGAGGCGACTGAAGATAAGTGTGGCATAGTTTTAACACAATCTCATAGTGGTGATAACTGTAACTGTTTAATTTCATTAGGGATTTGTTGTCTGTGTTTGTCTGGGGTACTGTGAAAAAGCAAAAAAAAAAAAAAAAAACTGTGTCTAGTGATTTAGTCAGTAGTATTAGCCACACCTGTTTCTAGAAGCTTCTAGTAGTCCTTGTAGAACTATATAAACCAGCCAGAGCAAGCAAGGTGCTGAGAGTGCGAGGTACTGAAGTAAAGGGAGGCGACTGAAGATAAGTGTGGCATAGTTTTAACACAATCTCATAGTGGTGATAACTGTAACTGTTTAATTTCATTAGGGATTTGTTGTCTGTGTTTGTCTGGGGTACTGTGAAAAAGCAAAAAAAAAAAAAAAAAGTGTGTCTAGTGATTTAGTCAGTAGTATTAGCCACACCTGTTTCTAGAAGCTTCTAGCAGCTTCTAGTAGTCCTTGTAGAACTATATAAACCAGCCAGAGCAAGCAAGGTGCTGAGAGTGCGAGGTACTGAAGTAAAGGGAGGCGACTGAAGATAAGTGTGGCATAGTTTTAACACAATCTCATAGTGGTGATAACTGTAACTGTTTAATTTCATTAGGGATTTGTTGTCTGTGTTTGTCTGGGGTACTGTGAAAAAGCAAAAAAAAAAAAAGTGTGTCTAGTGATTTAGTCAGTAGTATTAGCCACACCTGTTTCTAGAAGCTTCTAGCAGCTTCTAGTAGTCCTTGTAGAACTATATAAACCAGCCAGAGCAAGCAAGGTGCTGAGAGTGCGAGGTACTGAAGTAAAGGGAGGCGACTGAAGATAAGTGTGGCATAGTTTTAACACAATCTCATAGTGGTGATAACTGTAACTGTTTAATTTCATTAGGGATTTGTTGTCTGTGTTTGTCTGGGGTACTGTGAAAAAGCAAAAAAAAAAAAAAAAAGTGTGTCTAGTGATTTAGTCAGTAGTATTAGCCACACCTGTTTCTAGAAGCTTCTAGCAGCTTCTAGTAGTCCTTGTAGAACTATATAAACCAGCCAGAGCAAGCAAGGTGCTGAGAGTGCGAGGTACTGAAGTAAAGGGAGGCGACTGAAGATAAGTGTGGCATAGTTTTAACACAATCTCATAGTGGTGATAACTGTGACTGTTTAATTTCATTAGGGATTTGTTGTCTGTGTTTGTCTGGGGTACTGTGAAAAAGCAAAAAAAAAAAAAAAAAAGTGTGTCTAGTGATTTAGTCAGTAGTATTAGCCACACCTGTTTCTAGAAGCTTCTAGCAGCTTCTAGTAGTCCTTGTAGAACTATATAAACCAGCCAGAGCAAGCAAGGTGCTGAGAGTGCGAGGTACTGAAGTAAAGGGAGGCGACTGAAGATAAGTGTGGCATAGTTTTAACACAATCTCATAGTGGTGATAACTGTAGCTGTTTAAGAAGATAAGAGTCGCCGTAAGCTGATCGATTGCTGGGACTTGCCGGGTCTCGCTGTTTGAGGACATCGCAAAACCGCGCGCCTGACGGCGCGCGACTTTCGCCTGTCATACGCTACATCAGCATTATGGAAGAGAAGAAAATCCACATGGTCACCTGCAACACATGCTACATGTTTACGGATCTGCCGCACAAAAAATCCAACTTCACCTGTCAAAAGTGCAAACTTGTTGCCCTCTTAGAGGAAAAGGTGCAGGGACTGGAAGAAAGAATAGCAACTTTGAAGCTAATTAAAGAACATGAGGACTTCTTGGACGAGGCAGAAGCAACAATTCAGGATATGGAAAGTGAGAAAAGCTTCAGAACACATACAGAGGCTGAAAAGTGGACACATGTGACCAAAAGAAGCCAGCGGATCAAGTGGTCGGCACCACCCACACAGCTTAGCAACCAATATGAAGCCCTCATGCTGGAGAACGAAAATGGCACAGCTCAGGATGATACCGTCTCTACAGGAGAAGACACAGTATCATCAAAAGAAGTTACTTTGTCAACAAAAGCAGAAACAAAAGACACTCAAAAACACTCAGGAGCAAAATGCAGTGCATCCAGAAAGAAAAGAAGAGTGGTAGTTATGGGCGACTCACTACTAAGAGGCACGGAGGCAACTATCTGCAGGCCGGACATAACCGCACGAGAAGTATGCTGCCTACCGGGAGCAAAAATCAAGGATGTGGCCAACAGGATACCAACTATCCTCGGATCCAAAGACGAATACCCGTTCCTATTGATACATGTAGGAACAAACGACACGGCAAGAAATGATCTACCAACTATTTGTGAAGACTTTGAAATTCTGGGGAAGAAAATTAAGGAACGGAACGTACAGGTTGTTTTCTCATCAATCCTCCCAGTCGATGGCCATGGTGTCAGAAGATGGAATAGGATACTAGATTTGAACAACTGGCTACGACGGTGGTGCAGGCAGCAAGGATTTGGATTCTTGGACCATGGAGTGAATTACCTCTACGATGGACTTCTCGCAAGAGACGGGATACACCTCACAAAACCTGGGAAACACACGTTCGCCAGAAGGCTTGCCACACTCATCAGGAGGGCTTTAAACTAGAAGAAGAGGGGATGGGAGAAAAAACGGCAGACAAGAACATGCAACAGAAGGACAAACTAATCAAGGATACTAGATGCCGTAAAGAGGACCCAAGACAGGGTAATCAGAAGGAAGCTAAGAAAAGGGGAGCAAAACTTCTTTCCTGCATGCTGACCAATGCAAGAAGCCTGACCAATAAGATGGAGGAACTGGAGCTGGTAATGTATGAGGAGAAATACGACATAGTAGGAATAACTGAGACATGGTTAGATGATAGTTATGACTGGGCGGCTAACCTGCAAGGATATGAATTGTTTAGGAGGGATCGTAAAAAAAGGAAAGGGGGTGGAGTCTGTCTATATATAAAGTCCAGTTTAAAGCCCAGACTAAGAGAAGATATTCAAGAGGGAAATGAAGAGGTGGAGTCTCTATGGGTGGAGATACAAGGAGGGAAAACTTATAAAATCCTCATAGGGGTTTGTTATAAGCCACCAAATATAACAGAAACTACTGAAAATATATTATTGAAACAAATAGACAAAGCAGCAAATCACAATGAGGTGATTATTATGGGGGACTTCAATTACCCCGATATAGACTGGGAAACTGAAACCTGCGTATCTCAGAAAGGAAACCGGTTTCTGTCAGTAACTAAGGATAATTATCTGTCCCAACTTGTGCCGGGCCCAACTAGAGGGGCAGCCCTTCTGGACTTAATTTTAAGCAACAGGCCAGATAGAATAACAGACGTACGAGTGGATGGGCACCTAGGGAATAGTGACCACAATATAATACAATTCCACTTGTCCTTTAGTAAGGTGCCTTGGAGGGGGGTTACAAAAACGCTGAATTTCAGCAAAGCAAAGTTTGATCAGCTTAGAGAAGACCTTCGCCAAATTGATTGGGACAATGTCCTCAAAAATGGGAGCACAGAAAATAAGTGGGACATTTTTAAATCGGTATTAAACACCCACTGCGGGCTAGCCATACCATACAGAAATAAAAGGGCTAGGAACAGGAGAAAACCAATGTGGCTAAATAAGGATGTAAAAGGGGCAATGAATAATAAGAAAAAGGCATTTAAAAAGCTAAAACAAGAAGGCAGCGAGGAAGCATTAAAAATATATAGAGAAAAAAATAAAATGTGTAAAAAACAAATATATTTAGCAAAAGTAGAAACTGAGAGACTCATTGCTAAGGAAAGCAAAGCAAATCCCAAACTATTCTTTAATTATATAAACAGAAAAAAGATTAAAATTGATGGTGTTGGCCCTTTAAAGAATAATGAGGGTAAAATCATAGAAAGCGATGTGGGAAAAGCAAATGTTTTAAATACTTTTTTCTCAACTGTGTTCACACAGGAAAAGCATATGCCAGGGGAAATGCAGAGTGATCATGTAAATGCCCCATTAAGTATGACCTGCCTAACCCAGGAAGAAGTGCAGAACCGACTTAGTAACATTAAAATTGACAAATCACCAGGCCCTGATGGCATTCACCCTCGGGTATTAAGGGAGTTAAGTAATGTGATAGACAGGCCTCTATTCCTTTTATTTAAAGACTCTATAGAAACTGGGTCTGTTCCACTGGATTGGCGGCTAGCAAATGTGGTACCAATATTCAAAAAAGGGTGCAAAAGGGAACCTGGAAACTATAGGCCGGTAAGCTTAACATCTGTTGTGGGTAAAATGTTTGAAGGGTTTTTAAGGGATACTATTATGGAATGTCTCAATGTTAATAACTGTTTAACTCCATATCAACATGGATTTATGAAGGATCGCTCCTGTCAAACTAACCTGATCAGCTTCTATGAGGATGTAAGCTCTCACATGGACCGAGGAGAATCATTGGATGTCATTTATCTCGACTTCGGTAAAGCATTTGACACTGTCCCACATAAAAGACTGCTAAGTAAAATGAGAAAGCTTGGGCTCGGGGAAAATGTGTGTAGATGGGTAGGTAGCTGGCTTAGTGGTAGAAAACAAAGAGTGGTTATTAATGGTGCATACTCAGATTGGGCCAGGGTTACTAGTGGGGTGCCACAGGGGTCTGTATTGGGCCCCCTACTATTTAATATATTTATTAATGATCTGGTGGATGGTTTACAGAGTAAAATATCAGTATTTGCAGATGATACAAAACTATGTAAGGTAGTTAACACAAAGGAGGACAGTTTGCAACTACAGATGGATTTGAGTAAATTGGAGAATTGGGCTGAAAAATGGCAAATGAGGTTTAACACAGATAAGTGTAAGGTTATGCACATGGGAAGGAGAAACAGATGCTACGATTACTTACTAAATGGGAAACTGCTGGGGAAATCAGACATGGAAAAAGACTTAGGCATCTTAGTGAATAAGAATCTAAATTGGAGTGCCCAGTGTCAGGCAGCAGCCACCAAAGCAAATAGGGTGATGGGATGCATTAGAAGAGGTTTGGGGGCACGAGATGAAAACATCATTCTCCCTCTGTACAAATCACTCGTCAGACCACACTTGGAGTATTGTGTGCAATTTTGGGCGCCGGTGCTGAAGAAAGACATTACTGAACTTGAAAGGGTTCAGAGGCGGGCTACTAAAATAATAAATGGAATGGGTGCATTACAATACACGGAAAGGTTATCAAAATTAGGTCTATTTATTCTAGAAAAGAGAAGACTTAGGGGAGACCTAATAAATATGTACAAATATATCAGAGGGCCATATAGAGATCTCTCCCATGATCTGTTTGTACCAAGGACTATGACAAGAACAAGGGGGCATTCTTTTCGATTGGAGGAAAGAAAATTCCTACATCAGCATAGAAGAGGGTTCTTCACTGTAAGAGCAGTGAGGCTCTGGAACTCTCTTCCTGAGGAAGTGGTGATGGCCAACTCACTGAATGAATTTAAGAGAGGAATGGATGCATTTCTTGTTAGCAAAAGTATAGAAGGTTATAAATAGCATAATCTTACAGGTAGATAGAAGAGCGACCTAGATTATTAGAGGAATGGGGGGGGCTGCAATACCAAGACAGGTTATTAAACTTGGGGTTAGTTAGTTAGGAAAAACAAAGGCTTAGGGGGATCTAATCACAATGTATAAATATATGAGGGGACAGTACAGAGACCTTTCCAAAGATCTCTTTACACCTAGGCCTGCGACTGGAACACGGGGGCATCCGCTACGTCTTGAGGAAAGAATGTTTAATCATAATCACAGATGAGGATTCTTTACTGTACGAGCAGTGAGACTATGGAGCTCTCTGCCGTATGATGTTGTAATGAGGGATTCACTAGTAAAATTTAAGCAGAGCCTGAACGCATTTCTTGGAAAATATAATATTACCAGTTATGTATATTAGATTTTATGACAGGGTGTTGATCCAGGGAACTAGTCTGATTGCCGTATGTGGAGTCAGGAAGGAATTTTTTTCCCCATTGGAGCTTATTTGACACATTGGGGTTTTTTTGCCTTCCTCTGGATCAACATGTTAGGCTACAGGTTGAACTAGATAGACTTAGAGTCTCCCTTCAACCTTAAAAACTATGAAACTATGAAACTATGGAGCAGATCACACACACGCACGCACGCACACGGAGCAGATCACACACACGCACGCACGCACACGGAGCAGATCACACACACGCACGCACGCACACGGAGCAGATCACACACACGCACGCACGCACACGGAGCAGATCACACACACGCACGCACGCACACGGAGCAGATCACACACACGCACGCACGCACACGGAGCAGATCACACACACGCACGCACACGGAGCAGATCACACACACGCACGCACGCACACGGAGCAGATCACACACACGCACGCACGCACACGGAGCAGATCACACACACGCACGCACGCACACGGAGCAGATCACACACACACACACACACACACACACACACACACGGAGCAGATCGCACACACACACACACACACGCACGCACACGGAGCAGATCACACACACACACGCACGCACACGGAGCAGATCGCACACACACACACACACACACACACACACACACACGGAGCAGATCGCACACACACACACACACACACACACACACACGGAGCAGATCGCACACACACACACACACACACACACACACGGAGCAGATCGCACACACACACACACACACACACGCACGCACACGGAGCAGATCGCACACACACACACACACACGCACGCACACGGAGCAGATCGCACACACACACACACACACACACACACGCACGCACACGGAGCAGATCGCACACACACACACACACACACACACACACACACACACACGGAGCAGATCGCGCACACACACACACACACACACACGCACGCACACGGAGCAGATCGCACACACACACACACACACACACACACACGGAGCAGATCGCACACACACACACACACACACACACACACACACACGGAGCAGATCGCACACACACACACACACACACGCACGCACACGGAGCAGATCACACACACACACGCACGCACACGGAGCAGATCGCACACACACACACACACACACACACACACACACACACACGGAGCAGATCGCACACACACACACACACACACACACACACGGAGCAGATCGCACACACACACACACACACACA
>NC_134357.1:369924510-370092248 GCF_048569485.1 Anomaloglossus baeobatrachus
TATGATACACATCGGGTAACTAAGGGACCTTAGTTACCCGATGTGTATAATGGTTACCAGCTTTCACGGCCTCCGTTAAGATCCCAGCATCGCAAGGTTATGTCTGGCGCTGCCGGGATCCTGACGGAGCCGGTGTAGAAGCAAGCGATATCCCAGCATGTTGTGAGTGTGTGGATGTGATGTGTGAGAGTGAGTGTGAGAGTGAGTGTGATGTGTGTGTGTACTCACCTGGGAATCGGAGCCCCGTGTCAGTTGGGCCACAGCGAGCGTGCATTGCGTGAGGGGGCGGGGCCTGCAGAGAGCCGGGGCGAGAGGCCAATCCGTGTGGGGGGGCGGGGCCATGGCGAGCCCAGCGGCCAATCAGCTTTGTGTCACCGTAAGGACACAATTTCGGAGCATGACAGACAGACAGACAGATAGACAGACAGACAGACAGACAGACAGAATAAGGCAATTATATATATAGATATACACACATATATATATATATATATATATATATATATATATATATACATATACATATACACACACATACACACATACATATACACACACACACACATATACATATACACACATATACATATACACACATATACATATACACCAAAGCAGATCAAAATATGTAAATGATAAAAGTAAAACTTACCCAAGTTGTGTTCTTGACATGGGTCTTCACAATCCGTCATTTCTTCTCTCATATTTTCTACATTGGCTTTTTTGTCTTCATTACAGTGCTCCTCCATTCTAGCTTTTTTCAGTCTTTTCTCCAGAATGCTATCCTGTGTGCGTGTGCCATTACGGTCAGTGGCTCCATTCATTGACTGGTCAGATGTGTTGGATGGAGAAGAGAATAGGTTCACCGAACACTGAGACTCCTGACTACATACCATGGCTTCGCAAGGAAGATTGAAGCTAGTCTGAGTTTTGCCACTTGTGCTGCAGCTGCTAAACATTGCCAAGACACCACCACCTTGTTGCCTGGGTGAAGAACTAGCAGATGCATTTTTCTGGTCAGCATTAGTTGATGGATTGCCAAATAATGCATTAAAACATGGCAACTCCTCATCGCCACTGGACTCTTCTTCAGATGATTCTAACTTTTGCACTTTGCGCTTTCGCCTTTTTACAACTTGTGATTGTGTGACTGGAGATACTGAACAGTCATCTAATTGTAACTTCTTGCCATCACCAAAAACAAATGACTTTTCAGGAACAGCACAGCAACTTGTATCTACTTGGAGTATCTCAATACCGCTCATCAATCCATCAGGTGTATCGGAGTAAACTTCATGACGTTCGTCAGGACTGCTATTATGAGATACCGATCGTCCTAGCAGTTTTCCCGTCATAGACCCTTGAGAACTATTAGAAGAAGTCATTTGATTTACTTGCTCGTCATCAAAATTGTCCTTCTGGCAAAAATCGTCTCTTACTTCTTCATTTTCTCCTTGACCAATCCCACTTCTAGTGTCTCCTCGCATGGCTGCAGCAGGCTTTTGATGAGACACTACTGGGAACAGAGACATCGATTCAGTTTCTGACTGCAAAGGAGGTTCCTCAGTTTTACTTACAGCACCTCTTTTACCAGGATAACATTTTTCTAGGGGCTCCACATCTTTAATGTCATTAGGCTGGCCATTGGATGTTATTGTCGTATGTGCCATTAGGATATTGATTTTCTCAGAATTCTTGACAGAAATTTTGGAGGATAATCTTGACTTCTTTCTAGACCTCAAATTCTCTAAGAGCTCCGACTGAGTAACTTGAACACTCTTACATTGGCGTTCAGAATGAATGTCCTCATTACAAGGACTAGAAGATTTGTCAGTTTGATCTTTAGCCTCCTGTTCATTTGTTATATGGTTGCCAATATCAGAGATATCCATTAGGTCACAATCTCCCTTAGCAGCAGCTTCAGTGACTGGATCTAGTTTAAAGGACATCCGCTTAGCACTTTTGAAAGTCTTTAAGAGAAGCTCTGTGTCAAGGTCGGAGTCTTCCATTTCCTCTGTATTCGGCACTGGTATAGAAGAGGATGCATGGTGCATATGTGTCACATGTGAAGAATCACAATCCATTTGTGAACTTGCGCTTCCTTCAATTGTCACATTTTGGATTGCAATTGTCGACTTGCCATTAATTTCAGGACCATCGTCTTCTAACACAGCACAGGGTGCTTCATTTCTAATGTCCTTACTGATCATATCTGTGACCATCAGATTTGGAAAATCATTTTCTTTCAATAAACTAAGTCTCTTGCTCCGCCTGACATTTTTCTGGTTAACTTCATACCCTGGTTCAGTGCTACTTGGATAGCTGTCAATTTTGATTTCAGATACATGAGGAGGACTTTTCTGGTGGCCAGAGCCTACATCTCCTTTTATTAAGTGGAGAGATTGCATCATCTTTGTACGTTGGGTCTTCTCATTCTTCCTTTTCAAGGACTTAATTTGTTTCTTTGCTTTGCTTGGCGGAGCATCAGAAATGGTTTCTAAATCTTGACCAGCCTTCTCTATTTTATCAAGATCCAAAACGGAAACAATTGGTGCATTTAATTGATGGCCTTCCACATCCACGCCAAAATCGTCAACCACCACAGAACCATTGGAAATACGATGTGCATTTTGTTCCTTTTGTTCAACCTTCTTAATGAAGTGTTCAGGCTGGAGGCCACAACTTCTTTTCGGCTTTGAACTAGGTGGTTTGGGAACCGCATTTATTTTTACAGACTCCACAACACCATTTACATGCACATCAGCAACACAAGTTACGTTATTCACTTGATTTGGCTTTTTTTCTCTTTTGTATACTTTTCCAAATACCTTATCCTCAACACTTACAATATTCTTTTCAACAGCATTTAATACGACATGGAGATGAGACACAGTCATAATTTTGGTGTCATCAGACACGCTGGAACCATTATCAGATGCAGGTCTATCTTCTACATAAAAAATATCAGGTAGCATCTCTTCATCCTTTGAATGATTCTCCAAAAAGTCACCCGTCTTCAGAAGCCATTCATTCACTTTCTTAATACTTTTTTTCAGCCGATGCCTTGACACTTTGTAGGATGCATCCTTCTCACTACCCTGAGTGCTCGGCATGTTTTCAGGAGTAGAGTCATCTCTATCATATGGAAAATCAAGTGCAATCTTTAAAGTCTGATTTTCACTGTACTGTTCCCTTTCAAGCTGCATAGTGATATTGGGCTCTGTGAAGTTCATGTTTGTCACATCATCGAGTTTCATAAGTCCATTTTGTTTAGCCCCTTTTTCACCAAAATCCGGATCAGTTATTAAATGGTCTTTAACTGCTGAAGTTTTACTGGGTGATTCTTTCAGTGATCTCAAACTATCTATGGACAACAAATTGCTTCTTATGCTCTCAAAGTCTCTTTCGGAAAATCCATATTCCGCTATTAAAAAAAAAAAAGAAAAAAAAAGGCATTTTAATAAAAAAAAATATTAGTAATGTATATTATGTATAAATTCATGTTTTACCATATTTAAGATGCAATTACTACTAGGACTAAATGCAATAAGCTCTTGGCAGGGATAATGGTCTATACTAAATAACAGACTAGATTTATCTATTTTTTCACAACTATATGAAGGTTGCTTGGCCTAAGACTCACACCCAATAGGTTCAATAGATGCCTACAACTTATACAACTGTATGCTACATGATAACCTACTGCACACAGAGAAAAGCACTGAAAAAGTTACCATATTTTTCAGACTAGACTCGTTTTAGCAACATTTCTAAAGACCGGGAACCAGCTCCCTAATTATTAAAAGGGTTTTCCATTTTCAGAAATTCCCTCTTCCTTGGGGTAGTTTGCTTTTCGAAAAACAAATTGTACTTTACTCACCTTCCCTGGGTCCAGCACCAAGTTCCCACCGATGCTCCACAGTGACTGTTAATGGAGCTCAGCGGCTTTGCTCGAGTTGATGGTATGAACCACTGAGTTTACCGATTGACTGCAACAATGTCAACGTGACAGAATCACAAAATATGAGAGCAGTGGGGGAATCTCAAAACTGGACCAAGGATGGTTGAAGAAAGAAGAACTGTTTGCTTGTCTTAAAACAAACTGTAACCTGAGGACAAGGGTTTTCCGAAACTAGAAATCCATTTATAAAAGTACTTTGCCTGGCATAGGGAATAAGGATGACATGCAAGTTTTAACACTCACCTAGCCATCTAATTTCTCAAACCCCACATTAAAAGTCATCCCAAACAGCTAAATGCATCTCTAAAAGCCTCACACGATCTGCCAAGTAGCTCTTACACCGCACAGAGCCCGAGTGCATGTAGACCAGACATCTTACACCTACTCCCGGATTGTAGCAGGAGCTAGCTATTCTTAAAATGTAATCTTCAATACAGAAATGACACTCTTTGAGTGTTCGGTGCTCAGGTAGGGTCACGTAAAAATACGGAATCGATCACTCTTAGGTAAAAATTATATTTATCAGTGTCATCCAAGACCAGACCATCAGTCATTATCTAATATACTTTATTATTGTGTAACATATAGACATGAAGTAGTACAGTTGCATATACAGAGTACGCAGATAATGTGGTACAAAGCAGCATAATAACTAGTGATGAGTGAGCACTAAAATTCTCTGGTGCTCAGTACTCGATTCGAGCAATTTGTAATGCTTGGGTGTCCATCTCCATAAGAAACATATTGGAAATCAATGTCAAACTCGAGCATTTTTCTGGCAGATCCTCAGAGGAAGTCAGGAGGGTTTTCAGGGGTAAAAAAAAAAAAAAAAATTGCTGAAATGGATGGCGGCAGCACTCAAATGTAATGGGTACATGGGGGAAGACGCCTGGATACATCACGGACTCCCAGGTCGCTGCTGGTAACAATGTTGTCAGAGTGTTACTCCACTTTTACGGACTGACAAAACATTCCAAACTGAAGAGAAAATGGATTTAACAGGAATAAAGTGTTAGGAAACATTCTTTCCTCTATAATGGCTGTACATAAAGCAAATTTAACTATAGCGAAAACTCGCCTTCTCCACCCCTTAAGCTATGTTCACACATAGCATTGTTTGCACCATCATTGCTTTCAATTGTGAAAAACATTGCAAAGTGGTGAGTGGCGAATCCCAGGAGACAAGTGATCTCACACTCGGACACTCTGAGGAGCGAGTGTTTACATACCCATTGATTGATTCCGGCTTGTAATACTTGGGTACAATTCCATGTTAATGAATTCATAACTGAGGTCCTATCCATTAATCAGTAGACAGATAACATGGCG
Organism: Anomaloglossus baeobatrachus; assembly: GCF_048569485.1. Classification (NCBI taxonomy): domain Eukaryota; kingdom Metazoa; phylum Chordata; class Amphibia; order Anura; family Aromobatidae; genus Anomaloglossus; species Anomaloglossus baeobatrachus. Next base: position 369,929,801 of record NC_134357.1, read on the forward strand.
TATTACTGGTCTAAAAGTATTGCATAAGGACCACTTTTAAAAAAGTGATAGTGTGGGTATCACACTATTCTCAATGAGCCTGAAGTATTAGGTCACCCCAACTAAGTTCATGGTCTCTTTTTGCCTATAATAAACATGCTATTTTGTACTACCATATGTGCACACGCTATTTATAAATGCAAGCTGATGTACTACTTGATATATATGCAACATGCATACTGGCATCCCAGCGCGGTCCTGTCCCCCTTCCCCAGCGTGGACAACGGCTCTCTCGCCTTCCCGGCCAGTCAGCACTGGATGCTCCATCCCCGGTCCATGCTGTTGTCTCCCAGGGTCTGCGCATGCCGCACAGGCCTCCTGGGAGAGAACAGCAGACAGGCACCTTCCTCTTAATGGAGGTGCCTGGCCAACGAGTTCTATACGTTGCTACTTCTCAGATCCATAGTGCTGCTGCGGTTATTGTAATGTTGCTGATTCATATACGTGTTTTAATGTATTACAAGTCCGCTACTGCTGCTGCAATTATCCATGCTGGTCGATTGCATTGAATCTGCTGCCGCAAGTATCTACGCCAGCCGCCTACTACGATATCCGCTGCAACAAGTATTCATGTCAGCTGCTGCTCCTGCATCCATCCATCTCGACCGAATCCACAACACCGGCTTTTGCTGCTGTTTCTATTATCAGAGACTGTCAGTGTTCGTACCTCTGGGGACAGCTGTCGCAGCATCAATATTTCTGAGTTGCACCGGCCTCACACCTGCAGCACAACACACTCACCATCAGAGGCTCTTGTGAAAATCAGGTGTGGTTCCATAGCCAAGCCCCTTTAGGTTTTCTGTGTGCTGTGGCACAGTGGGTCTGCAACTCCCGTGCTCGCCCAGTGAGCATTACAGTATATACTGTATGTTAAACTGTATGATACAATTTAATAACGTATGTCTGATGAAGGTGAAGAACAGGTCGAGACATTCACACATATACTGGATTGGATGTATCTAATAAATATGATCACGTTAACCTAAGAGTGAGTGATAAGTATAGTTTAAAGAAGTGGTTCACTCATATTTATTATTAGCCACCACAATATGATGTTGAGAAACAGGGTTTCTCTCAAATATCTTGTGTTGCCAATTCTGCCTGTAAGTGGCGCTATTGCAGCCCGCTCCTTCCCATCGTCTGACCCCCGGGCCTCCGTGACCTCGGGGATCCGGTGAGGTCACGTCAACTTCCTGTTCACCTGAATCACTGTGCTGTGGGCGGCGTTTTTTACCACTCTTCACAGCCCAGCATCCCTCCTGCTTGCGCACGCTCTGCAGCGAAAGAGGAGTGAGCAGGGAGGTGCTGCGCTGTGATGCTTAGCTGTAATGAGCGGTGAAACTCTGCCCACAGCCCAGTTACTCACGGGGCCAGCCTCAGTTCACGTGACATCACCGGATCCTCGAGGTCACTGAGCCCTGGAGGTCAGGCGATGGGGAAGAGCGGACTGCAATAGCGCTGCTCACAGGCATTATTGGCAACACTAGGTATTTGAGAGAAACCTTGTTTCTCAAAATATCGTTGTGTCCAATAATGACTATGGGTGAACCACCTCTTTAAAAAGAACATTGAAAGAATTCAACAATTAACTGCTCTGGAGGCCACCACCCTTCTCCCAATACTTTGGTCGCCCCTTCCCCTAGTAATTTATAAATATAATGGAAGTCAATTGGGGATTCAAGCACTTTTCCTAAAGATTTCCCGGAAAAATGCTTGAGTCCCCATTAACTTCTATTATACTAGGGTGCTCGAGTCGCGCCCATCCGAATATCCAACAGATCTTAAAGAGTACCGAGCACCCGAGCATGCTGGTGCTCGCTCATCACTAGTGATGAGTAATAATGAGAAATAAACACATGGATAATGCATTGACCAAATGAAGAAAGATGTGCAAATAGCAATATAAAGTAATGACACCAGCTGAAATTATCAGTAATTAGAAAGCAACCCTGCCGCTTAGTGAAAAGTAATAACAGCTGGTCCACCTGACGGCCTATAAAAAGATATCACATAACAAAGGTGTCACACAAGAAACATCTCATGATGGATAAAACCAGTGAGCTGTCATTTCTCATTGATAATCATCACTACATTTATGGACATCTATGGTTTAATTTCTTTGCCAGTGTTTATTGGATGGGTTGTTACCAACATTTGTTGAGAAATTCATGGTAATAGTACCATTAGAAATAGATTTACTTAGAAAGTTGGTGACGGGTTCAATACTCATTTCACCCACTGTATATTCTAGGTTTTATCAGAACAGTCACATTTATCATACTCAGAAGAGAAATCTCTAAATTTCATTACTACAAGAAGAATAATGAAACAAAAGTAATTTTTTTATGCTATTTTGTTGCATTAGTCTCATAAAAGCAACTTTAAATGGGTCCCTGGGTCATATTTCAACCCGTTCTTTAATTAGAAAATGGCAAAAAATGTATTATGCAAAAAATATATCAATCGCAACGCTGCATTCAAAGTTAGCTTTAGTTAATCCGTGAGACGGCAGACTGAATTATGTACAGGCAATCATATCTTATAGTGCTTTAATCCCGATGAGGCATTTGGAGACACAATAAATCAGCAGGGGAAAGAGCAAGTGATATTTAATTTTTGCTGGAATCCTCGATAAAACTGACATCCTTGTTAAGAATGTTTCTAATATTGTGATGTTTCATTATGTATGAAAACATAATTATGGAGTTGACATCGCTTTAGACATAATGCAGGCGGTTTAAAAAATGGGAAACAGAGTTCACCGCAAAGTACAATTTCATCTGAGCTCTTAGAACGACATCATTTCCAGTCTCAAAATCACACTGGTCGGCTTATGGAAAAATGACTTATAGACGTCATTTACCACTTAACATTAATAAAGACCTCGTCATTTAAAGCGACAAAGTCTCATTACATTTAACTGCACCTCCCGCTAAAGTGAGCAGTCAGCAGCAGGAGAAACTGATCAAGCATGACTGGTACTACAGATGAAACGTTTCTTCACTAACAGCCTTGTTGATAAGCGGATGGCCTCTTCTGCTGCACATCACTCTACTAACTATACATGTACCAATCTCCACAAATCCCGCTCCATAGGGAAAAATCGCAGTGGTATACAAATTCATTCTTAGTCGTCATGCAGCTTTTGCAGTAAATATTTAATTTTCCTAATGATCCATTGGAAAGCAGCTGCGACTTTCACGATTGAGCCTCAACGCGCCTCCGTCTGTCAACCATCATCTGAGACCCTAAGGTTCGGAATTCCTTGTAATCTGTTTAATGCATGGTGAAAGGAAAACAAAAAAGGTCTTCAATTGATTTTGCAAAAAAAAAGTAATTTTCTTCTGCAGCATGCATGTAGTCCGATACATAGCAAGCTGCTCAGAGTAATACATTGCGAACCTCATCATGTAGGCTCCCTTCTTGGGTGTCCATTCCCTCCGGTCTTCTTCAAATCATATCTAATCCCAATTCTGACTATTAGAATTGAGTTTAGAGTAATTTATCCCATGCACATAACTACTAAAACAGGTACTGAAGAAATTGCAGGCACTTTGCAGAACAAGCTGACAACTCCATATCTTTTTGGGATGTTTATATCGCGTCTCACCCTCATGTCAGTGTCTCTGTTGGGAATTCTGTATGGAGACCTGGAAAACAAGATTCAGGTGTATACGCTGACGGGGTAATTGACTAAGGCCACGTGCACACATTGAGTATTTGGTGAGCTTTTTACCTCAATATTTTTAAGGCAAAACTAGCAGTGGTGCCCGTGTTTCTATTATACTTTTCATCTGATTGCTCCACTCCTGGTTTTGGCTACAAATACTGAGGTAAAAAACTCACCAAATACTGAATGTGTGCTTACCGATGCAGATGGAGTCGCTGTGCACTCGGTCGGATATCATGGTCAGCTGCATACGCCTACCTAACGAGGTTTTCCTACAAACAAACTTAATTTCAAAGTTAATTTTAATCAATGGCTCTTAGAATAATAATTTATACAATTGGATGGGTTAAAAAAACGTTCCTGTGCTGAGATAATCTTATATATGTGCCTGCTATGTGCTGTGTAATGTCCGTGTCTGACCGTACAGGAACGTGGTCTGATCATACCACATCTCCTGTGCTGGGGAGGTTGCAAATGAAAGTGTGCGGATATCACAGCACGGGATCGTATTTAATTAATTTTGTGAGGTAAAACATTTCCCTGCACGTTTTTAAAAAAATAATTTTACCTCATAGAAAGAATAATTTGTAATCCAAGCTGTAATATTTATATGCTTTATTACTTCCTCCATAGCCCAAGAGATGTGGTATGATCAGACCATGATCCTGTACGGTGAGACACGGCCATTACACAGTACATAACAGGAGCACATATACAAGATTATCTGAGCACAGGAACATTTTTTTTAAATACATTAAATTGAATAAATTAGTATTATTCTAAGATCTATGGATCAAATTCAAAATGAACTTTGTTCATGAGAAAAGCCCTTTAACCCCTTCAGCCCCAAGCCTATTTTGACCCTAAAGACCAGGCGATTTTTTGCAATTTTGACCAGTGTCACTTTATGAGGTTATAACTCTGGAACGCTTCAGCGGATCCCGGTGATTCTGAGATTGTTTTTTCGTGACATATTGGGCTTCATGTTAGTGGTAAATTTAGGCCGATATTTTTTGCATTTCTTTGTGAAAAAAACGGAAATTTCGCGAAAATTTTGAAAATTTTGTAATTTTCAAACTTTGAATTTTTATGCTCTAAAACCAACGAGACATATGACACAAAATAATTAATAAATAACATTTCCCACATGTCTATTTTACATCAGAACAATTTTGGGGAAAAAAAAAAAAAATTTAAGGAAGTTATAGGGGTTCAAAGTTTATGAGCAATTTCTCATTTTTACAACAAAATTTACAAAGCCACTTTTTTTAGGGACCACATCACATTTGAAACGATTTTGAAAGGTCTACATGACAAAGAACACCCAAAAGTGACACCATTCCAAAAACGGCACCCCTCAGGCTACTCAAAACCACATTCAAGAAGGTTATTAACCCTTCAGGTGCTTCACAGTAACTAAAGCAATGTGGAAGGAAAAAATGAACATTTTACTTTTTGCAACAAAAATGTTAATTTAGCCTCATATATTGCATATTCACAAGGGTAGCAGGATTAAATGAACCCCCAAAATTTGTTGGGCAATTTCTACTGAACACGCAGAAACCTCATATGTGGCGAAAAACCACTGTTTGGGCGCACGGCAGGACTCGGAAGGGAAGGAGCGCCATTTGACTTTTTTCAACAGAAAATTAGCTGGAATCGTTAGCCTCACCATGTTGCGTTTGGAGAGCCCCTGAGGTGCCGAAACAGTGGAGCTCCCCCACATGTGACCCCATTTTGAAAACTAGACCCCTCATGGAATTTATCTAGATGTTTATTGAGCACTTTGAGCCTCTGGGGGCTTCACAAAAGTTAATAGAGTTGAGCTGTGAAAATAAAAAAAAAAATTTTTACCACAAAATTGTTACTTCAACCAGGTAGCTTTTTTTTCACAAGGGTATCAGGAAAAATTGCACCATAAAATGTATTGTGCAATTTCTCCTGAGTACACAGACACCTCATATGTGGTGGAAATAAAATGTTTGGGCGCACAGCAGGGCTCGGAAGGCAAGGAGCGTCATTTGACGTTTCAAACGCAAAATTGTCTGGGATAATTAGCGTATTCCATGTTGCGTTTGGAGACCCCCTGAGGTGCCGAAACAGTGGAGCTCCCCCACATGTGACCCCATTTTGGAAACTAGACCCCCATGGCATAGAAAAAAAAAAACAGCGGAAGATAGGGGGGGGGCGGCAGATGGGGCGGCAGCGGCATATAAAGGGAGCATCTGTGATTGTGAGACGGCGGCTGGGATAGGGTGGGGGCGGATGGGAGAGGGCGCAGTGGATGCAGGAGCGGCAGAGGATGGGGGGAGGGAGCGGGTGGGGGGGAATGGGTGGGAAGGGGAGTGGGAGGTGAGATTGGGGATAGTTACCCTACAGGATGGATCTAGGCAGCTGGATCACAGGAGATGAAGGAGGCAGCAGATCGGGGAGGGTGAGAGGTGGGGGAGGGAGCGCAGCGCAGATCACGGAGAAGACAGGTGAGCAGAGCACAGATCACGGGGGTGAGAGGTGAGAGAGCGCAGATCACGGGGGTGACAGGTGAGGGAGCGCAGATCACGGGGGTGAGAGGTGGAGGGAGAGTGGACAGCAGATCACGGGGGTGACAGGGGAGGGAGCGCAGATCACGAGGGTGACAGGGGAGGGAGCGCACATCACGAGGGTGACAGGGGAGGGAGCGCACATCACGAGGGTGACAGGGGAGGGAGCGCACATCACGAGGGTGACAGGGGAGGGAGCGCACATCACGAGGGTGACAGGGGAGGGAGCGCACATCACGTCGGTGACAGGGGAGGGAGCGCACATCACGTCGGTGACAGGGGAGGGAGCGCACATCACGTCGGTGACAGGGGAGGGAGCGCACATCACGTCGGTGACAGGGGAGGGAGCGCACATCACGTCGGTGACAGGGGAGGGAGCGCACATCACGTCGGTGACAGGGGAGGGAGCGCACATCACGTCGGTGACAGGGGAGGGAGCGCACATCACGTCGGTGACAGGGGAGGGAGCGCACATCACGTCGGTGACAGGGGAGGGAGCGCACATCACGTCGGTGACAGGGGAGGGAGCGCACATCACGTCGGTGACAGGGGAGGGAGCGCACATCACGTCGGTGACAGGGGAGGGAGCGCACATCACGTCGGTGACAGGGGAGGGAGCGCACATCACGTCGGTGACAGGGGAGGGAGCGCACATCACGTCGGTGACAGGGGAGGGAGCGCACATCACGTCGGTGACAGGGGAGGGAGCGCACATCACGTCGGTGACAGGGGAGGGAGCGCACATCACGTCGGTGACAGGGGAGGGAGCGCACATCACGTCGGTGACAGGGGAGGGAGCGCACATCACGTCGGTGACAGGGGAGGGAGCGCACATCACGGCGGTGACAGGGGAGGGAGCGCACATCACGGCGGTGACAGGGGAGGGAGCGCACATCACGGCGGTGACAGGGGAGGGAGCGCACATCACGGCGGTGACAGGGGAGGGAGCACACATCACGGCGGTGACAGGGGAGGGAGCGCACATCACGGCGGTGACAGGGGAGGGAGCGCACATCACGGCGGTGACAGGGGAGGGAGCGCACATCACGGCGGTGACAGGGGAGGGAGCGCACATCACGGCGGTGACAGGGGAGGGAGCGCACATCACGGCGGTGACAGGGGAGGGAGCGCACATCACGGCGGTGACAGGGGAGGGAGCGCACATCACGGCGGTGACAGGGGAGGGAGCGCACATCACGGCGGTGACAGGGGAGGGAGCGCACATCACGGCGGTGACAGGGGAGGGAGCGCACATCACGGCGGTGACAGGGGAGGGAGCGCACATCACGGCGGTGACAGGGGAGGGAGCGCACATCACGGCGGTGACAGGGGAGGGAGCGCACATCACGGCGGTGACAGGGGAGGGAGCGCACATCACGGCGGTGACAGGGGAGGGAGCGCACATCACGGCGGTGACAGGGGAGGGAGCGCACATCACGGCGGTGACAGGGGAGGGAGCGCACATCACGGCGGTGACAGGGGAGGGAGCGCACATCACGGCGGTGACAGGGGAGGGAGCGCACATCACGGCGGTGACAGGGGAGGGAGCGCACATCACGGCGGTGACAGGGGAGGGAGCGCACATCACGGCGGTGACAGGGGAGGGAGCGCACATCACGGCGGTGACAGGGGAGGGAGCGCACATCACGGCGGTGACAGGGGAGGGAGCGCACATCACGGCGGTGACAGGGGAGGGAGCGCACATCACGGCGGTGACAGGGGAGGGAGCGCACATCACGGCGGTGACAGGGGAGGGAGCGCACATCACGGCGGTGACAGGGGAGGGAGCGCACATCACGGCGGTGACAGGGGAGGGAGCGCACATCACGGCGGTGGCAGGGGAGGGAGCGCACATCACGGCGGTGGCAGGGGAGGGAGCGCACATCACGGCGGTGGCAGGGGAGGGAGCGCACATCACGGCGGTGACAGGGGAGGGAGCGCACATCACGGCGGTGACAGGGGAGGGAGCGCACATCACGGCGGTGACAGGGGAGGGAGCGCACATCACGGCGGTGACAGGGGAGGGAGCGCACATCACGGCGGTGACAGGGGAGGGAGCGCACATCACGGCGGTGACAGGGGAGGGAGCGCACATCACGGCGGTGACAGGGGAGGGAGCGCACATCACGGCGGTGACAGGGGAGGGAGCGCACATCACGGCGGTGACAGGGGAGGGAGCGCACATCACGGCGGTGACAGGGGAGGGAGCGCACATCACGGCGGTGACAGGGGAGGGAGCGCACATCACGGCGGTGACAGGGGAGGGAGCGCACATCACGGCGGTGACAGGGGAGGGAGCGCACATCACGGCGGTGACAGGGGAGGGAGCGCACATCACGGCGGTGACAGGGGAGGGAGCGCACATCACGGCGGTGACAGGGGAGGGAGCGCACATCACGGCGGTGACAGGGGAGGGAGCGCACATCACGGCGGTGACAGGGGAGGGAGCGCACATCACGGCGGTGACAGGGGAGGGAGCGCACATCACGGCGGTGACAGGGGAGGGAGCGCACATCACGGCGGTGACAGGGGAGGGAGCGCACATCACGGCGGTGACAGGGGAGGGAGCGCACATCACGGCGGTGACAGGGGAGGGAGCGCACATCACGGCGGTGACAGGGGAGGGAGCGCACATCACGGCGGTGACAGGGGAGGGAGCGCACATCACGGCGGTGACAGGGGAGGGAGCGCACATCACGGCGGTGACAGGGGAGGGAGCGCACATCACGGCGGTGACAGGGGAGGGAGCGCACATCACGGCGGTGACAGGGGAGGGAGCGCACATCACGGCGGTGACAGGGGAGGGAGCGCACATCACGACGGTGACAGGGGAGGGAGCGCACATCACGGCGGTGACAGGGGAGGGAGCGCACATCACGGCGGTGACAGGGGAGGGAGCGCACATCACGGCGGTGACAGGGGAGGGAGCGCACATCACGGCGGTGACAGGGGAGGGAGCGCACATCACGGCGGTGACAGGGGAGGGAGCGCACATCACGGCGGTGACAGGGGAGGGAGCGCACATCACGGCGGTGACAGGGGAGGGAGCGCACATCACGGCGGTGACAGGGGAGGGAGCGCACATCACGGCGGTGACAGGGGAGGGAGCGCACATCACGGCGGTGACAGGGGAGGGAGCGCACATCACGGCGGTGACAGGGGAGGGAGCGCACATCACGGCGGTGACAGGGGAGGGAGCGCACATCACGGCGGTGACAGGGGAGGGAGCGCACATCACGGCGGTGACAGGGGAGGGAGCGCACATCACGGCGGTGACAGGGGAGGGAGCGCACATCACGGCGGTGACAGGGGAGGGAGCGCACATCACGGCGGTGACAGGGGAGGGAGCGCACATCACGGCGGTGACAGGGGAGGGAGCGCACATCACGGCGGTGACAGGGGAGGGAGCGCACATCACGGCGGTGACAGGGGAGGGAGCGCACATCACGGCGGTGACAGGGGAGGGAGCGCACATCACGGCGGTGACAGGGGAGGGAGCGCACATCACGGCGGTGACAGGGAAGGGAGCGCACAGCACGGCGGTGACAGGGGAGGGAGCGCACATCACGGCGGTGACAGGGGAGGGAGCGCACATCACGGCGGTGACAGGGGAGGGAGCGCACATCACGGCGGTGACAGGGGAGGGGACGGGTAGCTGACCACGGGGGTGAGAGGGGGGGGAGCGTGCAGCACATCACGTAGTGGAGGGGACGAGCAGCACATCACCTAGGGGAGGGGGCGAGCAGCACATCACGGAGGGGAGGGGGCGAGCAGCACATCACGGAGGGGAGGGGGCGAGCAGCACATCACGGAGGGGAGGGGGCGAGCAGCACATCACGGAGGGGAGGGGGCGAGCAGCACATCACGGAGGGGAGGGGGCGAGCAGCACATCAGGGAGGGGAGGGGGCGAGCAGCACATCACGGAGGGGAGGGGGTGAGCAGCACATCACGGAGGGGAGGGGGCGAGCAGCACATCACGGAGGGGAGGGGCCGGGCAGCAGATCGGAGGGAGCGGTGGCACTATGACAGATGGAGGAGGACAGGGTGCACGATCCCTGTCCTCCTCCATCTGTCATAGTGCCACCGCTCCCTCCGATCTGCTGCACGGAGGTGAGGGGCCGGGCAGCAGATTGGGGGGAGCGGTGGCACTGTGGCAGATGGAGGGCGGCGGCGGCAGCGGATCGGGAGGTGTGGGGGTGAGGGTGCGGGCAGGAGATCAGGGAGACAGGTGGCAGATCGCGGAGGGCAGCGGCGGCGGATCGGGACGCTTTTCGTACAGTGCAATGGCAGCGCGGCAACTTCCGGGTCCCATGCTCCGGTCTCATAACAGCATGGGACCGGAGCTTGTCGCCCTGCCATTGCACTGTGTACACTCACTGTGCTCAGTGTGCTGGCGTGCTGCAGGGACAAGTGAAGCTGATGGGGGCGGTCACCGGCAACAGGTCCACTGTGATTGGAGAAATCGGTCACAAGGCCGATCTCTCCAATCAGAGCATTGGAGCTGGGGGAGGGTGATCCAGTGAGGTCACCCAGCTCCAGCCAATGGCCAGTGCTACAGCTGCACTGGCCAGGGCTGGATTTCAATGTTTCAGTCATTTTAAATGGCTGGAACATTACAGTGGCTGTGATTGGTTGAGCGGCGTTCGTCAGCCAATCACAGCCTCCGTAGGTCCGGGGAGGAGGCACCACCCCTCCTAAGGTCAGGAACAGGTCCCCTCCTCCCCGAATCTGCGTTTTTTGTTAACATATTGCAGTCACCGGAGGCTCCGGTGCCGCGATTCCGCCTTGACGGAAAGATCCGTCCTTGGTCGTTAAGGCCCAGGGCACAAGGACGGATCTTTCCGTCCATGGTCGTGAAGGGGTTAACACTAGAACTACTGAGGTAGTCATTTTGACTACTTTGCACTATGTATTTCTATATAGATATCACGAGTCCAGTAGTTCTAGTGTTAAGGCGGGCTCCAAAACACAGGCAACCTCATCTTGGAGCCCACCTAAAATGTGTATATAGAGCTGAAAATTAAGTCTAAGGCTATGTGCCCACGGGAGCTTGTATCTGCGAATACATCCGCAGGTACGGCCGCAGGTTTACCGCAGCTGCCCGCCGGCATCCGCAGCAATTTTTAGCTGTGGTAGTACAGCGGAATAGCTGCGATAAATCTGCGGACATTCATGCGACTTACCTGCGGACGTCCCGGCCTCTATCTCCATAGTGGAGAGCCGGGATTTCCGCAGGTAATTCCGCAGGAATAATTGACATGCAGTTATGTGCGGCTGCGGGACATCCGCAGCATATTCCGCAGCGTGGACACAGACACTCCCCAAGTCCCTTAGGATAACATGGGGAGTGTCTGTACTTGCTGAAACCTGTGGATTTATCTGGAAAATCCAGATAAATCCGCAGGTTTTCCGCGGCAAGATCCACAGAAACCATCTCCCGTGGGCACATAGCCTAACAGCACACAGTGACTCAAGCCTAACAGTACACAGTGACTCAATGTGAATTATTACAGCCAATGGTCCCATCAGTGCATTTGGCCTGAATCCTGTTTTTCCAGGGTTTCAGAAGTAAGCCCTGATGGAGCCAATGTGAGGGCAAAACACAATGTGAACATAGCCTAATTCATTTCTTTGTCATGTCACGGTCTCATCAGCCCATACACACAATGATCACTAATTCTATTAACATCAATGGAATCATGATTTTTTTCTTCAATTTCAAGAAAACCTCTTTTTTCCTCTCGACCTCTACTCCAAAGAAGCTTAAAGGGAACCTGTCAGCAGAAATTTCGCCTTAAACCTAACAGATTCCCCCTCTGCAGCTCCTGGGCTGCATTCTAGAAAGGTCCCTGTTAGTATTGTGCCCCCTTTCTGACCCAAAAAAAAGAGTTTATATCGAGGTACCTTTTTGGCTTCTGATTCTCTAAATGTGTCACGGGGGCGGGCTGCCTGATGTCCGTTATTCTGCCCCCTGTTCCTGTATGCCGCCCCCATCGCCGATTTCTATACTTCTGGACGCCGCCCACTGCTCCAGCCATCCCCGCGCATGCCCAGTGCTCATCTCTCGTGGATGAGCACTGTGCCCAGTGTCACCGGTGGTGACGTGCGCGCAGGGTTTAGATTATGGGCGGTGCTGTGATGTTAATTACCAAGCAACCGCCCATAATCGCGGGACCGCGCATTCCCCCTCGGCCTGCTTCTTTCTGCGCAAGCGCGCTGCAGCTGAACTCCTCCTGATCGGTGTAGTCACTGCTCCGCGCTCCTCCCATCTATTTCCTGCCTCAGGGCAAGATGGGAAGGAGGTGACGTGAGTTCAGCTGCAGCGCGCTTGCGCAGAAAGCAGGCCGAGGGGGAATGCGCGGTCCCGCGATTATGGGCGGTTGCTTGGTAATTAACATCACAGCACCGCCCATAATCTAAACCCTGCGCGCACGTCACCACCGGTGACACTGGGCACAGTGCTCATCCACGAGAGATGAGCACTGGGCATGCGCGGGGATGGCTGGAGCAGTGGGCGGCGTCCAGAAGTATAGAAATCGGCGATGGGGGCGGCATACAGGAACAGGGGGCAGAATAACGGCCATCAGGCAGCCCGCCCCCGTGACACATTTAGAGAATCAGAAGCCAAAAAAGGTACCTCGATATAAACTCTTTTTTTGGGTCAGAAAGGGGGCACTATAATAACAGGGACCTTTCTAGAATGCAGCCCAGGAGCTGCAGAGGGGGAATCTGTTAGGTTTTAGTCGAAATTTCTGCTGACAGGTTCCCTTTAATGTAAATCATAATATAGCTATTGCCCAGTAAGATGATTTGATTTTAATGTGTTGACTGTCTGTAACTTTAGGATATACAATCCCACTGGAGAGAGTAATGTTTTGAAGTTGAATACTAAAACCGAGATATAAATTTTAATTGGTGTACCCCCATCATAATAAAAAAGGTACCGATCCTCAATCATAGCTAACAGAAACTTTACCAAAATGGCATCATAACATACCTAGATCAGAGGCTGCCACATCTTCTGCCTCCAGTTTAGAAGAAGTATGATCATTTCCTCCACTGGGCGTCAAGCGGTCTTCTTTGTTTTCAGGTTCGAAAGATAAACTGGGTTCACTTAACATGGACGGCTGATCACCACCACTTCTATCAAAACAAGACAAAACATTAAGATTTAGACAATTAAAAGGTTTTGTCTCAATTTCTTAAAGGGGTAAACTCGCAACGGCTTTTAAAAACAAGACACTTTGCAATCAACTTTTTAAAAGCAATCCTCTACATTTTCAATAGCGGAGGTATTTCTAATTCTATTGTTTACTTGTTGTTAGCCATCTACTAGGTAAGCGGTGCAATGCTTACAAGCTCTTTCCCATAGAGCTTGCAACTGCTGTTCCTTAGCTAGTAAGAGTATCCAGATAGCTTTAGTGCTCATGCATTCCTCCTATATTGTAAATGTAAAGCGGCACCTTCTTGGAACATCAGAGAGCAGTCAGTTGGAGACTAGAGGTACTACCACCTTGGAGAACTCTTTTTTTTCATCCGATTTGCAGATCAAACTAACCCATTCAAACAAATGGGTATATTCCAAAAACGGACATTACAAAAGAAAAACAGATATCTGAATGAAGCCTCAAAGGGAATCTGTCAGCCGTTTTTGCTGCCTTATCTGAGCGTGCTATGATGTAGGGACAGATGTATCTCTTACTGGGCTGCTTGCTTAAAGGGGTTGTCCGGCTTATTTTGACTTTTTTTATTATATCAGTATTGGGTTACATTGGGGCAGGTAAGTAGATAGTGACTACCTACCTGGCCTGCTGTCAGCCCCTCTCCCCCGGCTCAGAGCGGTCATGTGACCGCTCCTGCCGTGATTTTGCAGTTTCCTGTGAGGTCACGACGATTGGGCATGCGCTTATGCTGCCTTGTCGACGGGCATCACAGCCGACATCATGTAGCCGCCCTGCTGGGCAGGTACATGGCGGCGGAGTCACCGTCCCCCCTCCCCCATATTCCATAATGCAGGGGTCTCGCTACCTGTATGCTGCATGCAGTCCCTGATGCAGCGGCGTGCAGGCAGTGTCCCCTTGCTGATCGCGGCCTGTGCAGTCAGCGCTGAATAGCAGATGACAGATTCCCGGGCGCTCTGCAGATGGGAGCTCTGTATACAGTGATGATCATCTGCTGGCTAAATCAGAGACCAGCAGCGGATTATTGCAGTAGCGTATACAGAGTTCGGCTCTGCAGAGCAGAGCTCTGTATACAGCTATGATCAGCCGCCGGCTAATCAGAGGCCAGCAGCTGATCACTGGCGAAGCTGCATAGGAGCGTGTCCCTGCAGTGCCTGGAAATCAGTCCTCTGCAGGGGGCCGTGCAGCCAGCGCTTTATAGCAGAGGCCGCGATCAGCAAGGAGGGGGCTGCAGCCGCAAGAGGCAGAACACAGGGCACCGAGAGAACGAGGACAGGTGAGATGGATTTGTGCGGGTTTTTTTCTGTGTGTGTGAAGAATGGCAGACTAGGGGGCAATTCTACAGGAGAGAGCATTACTACCAGAAGAGGAGCCCAAGGGGATTTTACTACATTATGGGCACAAGGAAAGGGGACATTACTATAGAATAGGGACAGGGATGGGCACAGTACTATATTATGGGGACAGGGATGGGCACAGTATATAGTATAGAGACAGGGATGGGCACAGTACTATATTATGGGGACAGGGATGGGCACAGTATATAGTATAGAGAGAGGGATGGGCACAGTACTATATTATGGGGACAAGGATGGGCACATTACTGTAGTATGGGGACAGGGATGGGCACATTACTGTAGTATAGGGACAGGGATGGGCACAGTACTACAGTATGGGGACAGGGAAATTGGACATTACTACATTATATGTGCGGTGGATGTGAGGATCACTGCTCTGTACTACCAATGATTGACTATACAGAGCAGTGATATCTTATCTGTGATCACACAATCACCGCACATAAAATGTAGTAATGGTCAGTGCTGGGGTAGAATATTGACAGGGAATGTGTGGGCAGAGGGCGGGGCTGGCAGGGGGCGGGGCTGGACAGTGAGGCCGGGCGGTGCCAGCTCTGACTGAGGTTCGGCATAGGAAGATGTCATGTTTGGTTGAGCTGAATGTAAACAAAGAGCTGCAGAGAATAAAAGGGATAATTCAAGAGAAACAAAAGTTAGAAACAAAAAAGAATGTAGGGCTGTTTTATATGATAATACAGCACAGATTAGCTTAAAACATTTTTTGTAGTTTATGTCGGACAACTCCTTTCAGTTTTGTTAAAATCACTATCTGCTCCAGATCTCTGAATGCTGAGCTCTATAACACCCCACCCCCACCACTGATTTGCAGCTTTCTGTGTACATTGCATAGGCAGAAAGCAGTTAATCAGTGTTGGGAGCATGGTTAGACAACATGGCAGCTAGTTTAATAGTCCTTTATGCTGCTTTCAGATTAGGTAGCAAAAACCTGCTGACAGATCCTGTTACTACCTTCACCCCCCAGGTGATTTTCTGTTTTTCCTCTTTGTTTTTTTCTCCCATTCTTCCAAGAGCAATAATTTTTATTTTTCCATTAATAAAGCCATATGAGGGCTTGTTTTTTTTCCGGGACGAGTTGTACCTTTGAACGTCATTCATTCTGCCCCATACTGTACTGGAAAATGGGGGAAAAAAATTCTAAGTGCGGTGAGATTGCAAAAACAAAGTGCAATTGCACAATTGTTTCTTTTTGTTTTTTTTTTTTTTATTTACAGTGTTTTCTATGTGTAACAGTGACCTTGTAATATGATTCCCCAGGTCAGTACGAGTTTGTAGATATTAATTAAATATGCATAGTTTTACTTTTATCTAAATGGTGGAAAATGAAACAGAAGTTTGTTAATAAAAAATTGCACTTTTGTTGTAATTTTCCAAGACCCGTAACGTACTCATTTTTCGGCATCTGGGGCTCAGTGACTGCTTGTTATTTGTCGCTTCAGCTGGCATTTATGTTTTGATTGCCTCCTATTGCAATGTTGCAGCGCCCGAAAAAAACTTAATTTTTGAGTTTGAATTTTTTTTTCTCGCTACTCAGTGTACCGTTCAGATTAATTGATTTTATATTTTGATATATCAGGCACTTCTGAACACGGTGATACCAAATACGTGTATTTTTTAATTATTATTGTTTTATTTTCAATGGGGCAAAAGGGGAGTGATTTAAACTTTGTCTTAATAGTTTTTAAATTTTTTTTTTTGTACTGATTTTATTTGTCCCCAAGGGGGACTTTAGGATTACACTGATTGCTTGTGCTTCAGCATCACTTATCAGGAGAAATGCTGTGTTCCTGTGAGTGCCAGCCTCTGCCAGCATTCACAGGGAGTGAGTCATCACTACAATAGGAGTCATCATCTGACCCTGTGCTGTCATGGCACACATTGGCGCCCCGTAATCACATCATTGCAGATTCCCTTTAAGATAAAAATATAATTGGCTGCAATCACACAGCTAGGCTTTGATTCATGCTACCATTCTTGGCAGGTTCCTTTGAATACACATGTCCTTTCACCTTTTTCATGGGTGCAGCTATAGGCATGGACCTAATGTGCCTGTAGGCAAATTCGACACATACCTGAAGACAACTGTAGGCAGCAAATCACACTGCTTTGTGTGTAGTTTCTAAGGCTAGGCTCACACTTATACAGTGCTTTACGCTTAGCACTAATGTTGGGACTTCTGTTGGAATCATCTAAATATTTCTACAGGAACCCAATGGAGCCATTCACTTGAATGGAGCCAAAAGAGTCACAGGGACTCAGTCCTGGCAGTATTCATCTTTTTGTGATACGCACAAAACTGTGGTTAACCAGGAGCCAAAGCTCAAAGTGGATATAAGCAGGAAAGAGTAACACATTTTTGTCTTAACATTTTTTTTTATTTCTTTGCAATCTACAACTAGCTTCGACTTAAAAAAAACCTCACTGCATGTTTGATGATTCATGTGCTGTAATTTGGATCTCAGAAATACAACAGTAAATAGTTTTTGACGTCTTGCACCAGTCATCAGTAATGTCCCACATCTACCTGTCCGTATGTGCAGGCGAGAGGGCACAGTATTGTAATAAAATCCTACAATTTCAGAAAATGTTCCTGATTTCTAAGTAATGCAGAGAAAATCATAGAAGCAGGGGTTATATCCTCTGACGAGACATTTGCATTGCCTGGCATGTCAATTATTTATCTAGCTGGGATAACTGGTAAAGGATTTATAGAATGGTATATAAAGAAATGTTGGGCAGAGCAAACTCTTCATTCCCTGTTTATATCTCTACTATGAGAAAAGCTGCCGTCTCTCAGTGCAAGACTAATGGCCGGTGACACACAATACTTGGAGGTTCTTTTCTCTGGTTTCGGCGGTTTTATAAAAAAGCAGGCCTGGGACTATGGAGGTGATTTAAACCCCATGATAAAAACTCATGACTCCTGAAGGACCTTAGCATACTAAAACCAAGTTTATGAGTTCATAATAGCACAGGGAAACACAATCCCCCAAAGCAGCGAGGCAGAACGGCACACGGCAGTAAAACCGGTGAAAGTTTTACAGTACGAGATGAGACTTAGAAGGAGTCAATGGGCGTCCACTCCGAATGCGGCAAGATAAGTAGACGCAATAAATGGCCTAAGGTCAGCGAGAAAAGTCCAAGAGCTGCCGGACCTTAGGGCCATAACAATCGAGAAAAGGAACGGCGGATAATGAAGAGCGGCTGTGTTATTAAAGCACTTCTTCAATTTTAGTATTCACAAGTTATTGCCTCTGCTTACCCCAAGCTGCCGGCTTTCTTGAATAAATCATCTTCAGAGGAGTCAGACACTAAAACAAACAATTAAAGAGGCAATTAAGATTCTGGCTAAAACCAACTACACATTAATTATGTTGTGGGATTGAAATGCAGACATTTGACTTATGAATATAAAGTGCTTGTATCCGAACTGACGCCCTAACTTTCTGGACCGCATTAACACTTTAACACATGGTGAAGTCGTTGAGTATCAGTTTGAGAAAAGCATTTCAAGAAATCAAAATCATGACCCACCCCCCATCAGATCAGTTAACCTGGATAGCAAAATAGATTTACACCAACGGGCACACAATCTTTTTCTGGTCAATTAACCCTTACCCACATTGGATGTAATAGTCAGGTGTGTAAAGACTAACATGACTATTAGAGCCCTGCTGAAAACTCCAGCTTCTGCCATCTTTGTCCACCTATAAAATCTAGCTTTTGTCAAGACTAGTCGTCATTTTCCTTCTATACAATAGTCTGGTAGAAAGACATTAGCTCGCAAAGTAAAAAAAAATTGCCCACACTTGGCTTTATCAAAAGAAAAGTATAGGTCTTTAAAATTGGTGAGGGGAAAAAAAAATTATATAAAAGAGGTTTGTTGAATTTTCTTTACCTAATTTTCAGCTTTGCCCAACACCTGGTCATCAAATGATTAGACGGAGACCTGGAGAGGCGTACAAGCCACAGTGTCTTGCACACACTGAAATTTGGTAGAGGATCGGTGATCTGGGGATGCTTCAGCAAGGCTGGAATTGGGCAGGATAATGTTTCTGAAGAATGTATGGATCAAACTGCATACAAAGTTATCCTGGAAAAACAGTTGCTTCCTTCTGCTCAGGTAATATTCCTCAACTCTGAGGACTGTTTTTTCCAGCAGGACATTGCGCCATGCCACACAGCTAGGTCAATCAATGTGTGGATGAAGGACCACCACATCAAAACCCTGTCATGGCCAGCCCAATCTCCAGACCTGAACCGCAATGAAAACCTCTGGAATGTAATGGAGAGGAAGATGGATAGTCAGACGCCATCAAAGAAGAACTGCTTACATTTTTGCACCAGGAGTGGCATATGGTTACCCAAAAGCAGTGTGAAAGACTAGTGGAAAGCATGCCAAAACGCATGAAAGCTGTGATTAATAATCAGGTTATTCCACAAAATATCGATTTCTGAACTCTTCCGGAGTTAAAACATTTGTATTGTTGTTTCTAAATGATTATAAACTTGTTTTTCTTTGCAGTATTTGAGGTCTGAAAGCAATGCATTGTTTTGACCATTTGTCATTATCATAAAATACATACAAAACCTATTGCTTGGAAATTCGGAGATATGTTGTCAGTGGGTTATAGAATAAAAACATTTTACTCAAAAATATACTTATAAAACAGGAGATCAGGAAAAACTGACAACTTTTGCAGCGGTCTCTTAACTTTTGTCAGAGCTGTGTGTGTGTATATATATATATATATATATATATATATATATATATATATATATATATATATATATATATATATACACACATACATACACATACATATATACATACACACACACACATACATATGATATATAAATAACACATATATTCTTTCGATAGACAAAAACAAAATGTGAATGGAGCAATAGTGAGCATGTGTGACCATTGTGCCATTTAGTGGAGGTCACACATGCTCATTACCTCTTCTTTCCCCATTCTATGATTCTATGATTGGGTGAGGACTTTAGCAGTAATGTACATTTATCACCTATATTGTGGAAAGGCAGTAATTGTTGCTCCTGCGCACTATGCTCTCCAGACAACTATTTCTGTAGATGTTATTAATTCTAATGAGTTCACGCATTTAAAATAAAAATGTTGAACCCCACTGAGGCCGCTGGTAAATAAAAGGAACGCAGCTTCTCAAGCAAATCTACTAAAACCAGTTTGTCATCCTTCACGTCTCAGCATCTTACCGAAGTCTGTTATTAGTTGTTTGGCCTCTCTCTTCTGACGCTTTGGCTGCTTACAGTTCCACGTGTCTGCATCCCTAGCGAGCCATGGGTCCGTGCTGGTTTCCTGATAATAAATAATGAGACTTGCTAACAGGAAGTGCAAATACAAGGAGGACAATACGACAGCCAAAATCCATCACTAGCAAGTGCATATGAGTACAAAGTACAATTAAAAACACCCTGACGGCACTAATTGCATACAGAACTGCACAAAAAGGAGCAATGTGTGAATTTCAAAGAAGAACAACATTAAGAAACTTGTGTTTAAAGGAGCACTGTGTTCAAGAAAACTATACTTTAAAGTAACTTTTCCGGAGAGGTTGTGTGTAGATTAGGACCACCAAGTCTGGTCATTATAAGCCTTGCATACAGCATTTTTCACCAGATTTCCACTTTGCAGGTTTTACCTGTAATTTCCAGTTGATTGTGAGCTGGTTGGAGGAGGCTGACAGTTATGATGCCCTGAACACACAGAAAGGTGAATTTCTGCTCCTCTTTCCTTAGCATACAGTCAAGAGGCAGCATAGGAATGGAGGAAGATTATATATACAGCGGCACTGAGCAGTGTAGATGTGAATCCAGCTCTGGGATAAGTTAGCTATGTTCTGCACAATCTTTTACTCTGCCTCTCAGTCTGATGCTCGTATCTCCTCTAAAGAGATAAGAAGAGGTTTAATCTGTCAAATTGAGACACAGACAGGAGCTCATTGGGATAATATACTGTGCGACTCTCGACAATCGCACGATTATGAATTGAAATCCCTGAATGCGACTCTTAGGCTGTGTGCGCACGTCTGCGTTCTATTCCGCAGCGTTTAAGTCACTGCTTGTGCGTTTTTAAAATGCAGCCAAAAAGCTGCGTTTTGAAAGCGTGCATGCAGAATTCATGCGTTCTGGATGCTTGTTCTGCCATAGACCGAGAGGTAAAAGCATCCGGAACGCACAAAAGTAGTGACCTGTTGCTTTTTAGAACGCAACGTTTTGGCAAAATATTTCAGCAGCCGAATCGCTGCGTTCTAAAATGCAACGTGCGGACGGATTATGCACAATCTTCATAGATTGTGCTGGGGACGCAAGATCCAGACTTTTACGCTGCGGTGCAAAACGCAGCGTAAAAGCATGAAAAAAGCACACGTACGCACACAGCCTTAATGAATTTGACACATTTGATCCAGCGCTCTATTGATTAAGAGCAGTGTTTGAAATGCTTTCCATGGTACGCATCACCCCAAAGATTCCACCATTGGAACTGATCGACTGAGAATGTCTGACCACCAGCACAGCACACATTAATGAATCTGTCAGCAAACTGCACACACTAATAAACAGATTTCTTACACCCGATGACAATGATGTTCTTACACTGAAAATCAACGTAAGAATGGCTGTATAACCAAGAAGAGCATTTTATTAGTCCCACTACAGAGGGAGACAGCTTATAAATCCAAGCGTATTCACCCTCTGTCATGACATAGCTGCAGCTTGTACTTCGTGTGACTTCAGCGGTAGCAGAGGAGAAGCACTGAGAACCTGCAAATCAGCAAGTGGGTGGAGACCAAGGGTAAACTTTTAAAAAGGATTATACAGCCACTCTGAAATGATCAAAATAAGTACACCAGACTCATCATTTGTAAGAGATTAATTAATAATGTATGCAATTAGTATTGTGTAATCTGGTGACAGATCTTCTGTAAAGCACCACTTTACTTCAGCGCCACAGTGGTGCTTCAGTTTTCAGCGTTGCTCCCGTCGGTCTCCGGCAGCTCGTGATCTGCCGGCAGCTCGTGATCTGCCGGCAGCTCGTGATCTGCCGGCAGCTCGTGATCTGCCGGCAGCTCGTGATCTGCCGGCAGCTCGTGATCTGCCGGCAGCTCGTGATCTGCCGGCAGCTCGTGATCTGCCGGCAGCTCGTGATCTGCCGGCAGCTCGTGATCTGCCGGCAGCTCGTGATCTGCCGGCAGCTCGTGATCTGCCGGCAGCTCGTGATCTGCCGGCAGCTCGTGATCTGCCGGCAGCTCGTGATCTGCCGGCAGCTCGTGATCTGCCGGCAGCTCGTGATCTGCCGGCAGCTCGTGATCTGCCGGCAGCTCGTGATCTGCCGGCAGCTCGTGATCTGCCGGCAGCTCGTGATCTGCCGGCAGCTCGTGATCTGCCGGCAGCTCCAGTGTTTCATGGAGCGCACCAGAGGTCACAAATCCATACAAGTCTATGAGACTTCTTCTGACCCTCATAGACAAACTTTTGCAGTAACTTCTGACTTCCGGCCAGTCAGGAGTTACGGGCACAAAATGGCGCCGTGTGACTAGAGCAGCGCTGAAAAGGGATGAAGCTGACAGAGTGATAGTAGAAGACGGGGGGGGGGGGGGGGGATTTACATTTTAGGCTATGTGCGCACGTTGCATATTTGCATGCAGTTACGCTGCGATCTGCATGCATCCTGCGTCCCCAGCATAATCCATGGAGATTATGCAGGAGACGTGTGCACGTGGCATCTTAGAGCGCAGCGCTTCGGCTGCTGCCCGAAGCGCGTGTTCTAAGAAGTGACATGTCACTTATTCCGTGCGCTCTGCATGCAGTCCCCGCTCTGTCTATGGGAGGGGCTGCACTCAGAGCACATGGAATCGGCTTTTTTTTTTTTTTCACTACGGACTCTTTCTGCAGCGATTTGAAGCGCACGTGTGCTGTTCAAATCGCTGCAGAAATTTCTGCAGGGACAGAACGCTACGTGCGCACATAGCCTAAAGCGGCACTCCAATGCTGACAAAAACCTGCTGGAGTGGATTTCAGGTGATGCTCCAGGAAGGAAAGAAAATAACACTGTTGGGACAACCCTTTTAAAGCAGTACGCCAGGCAGAATTATAGATGGCTTCTGATAATACTACAAGGCAAAATATTCACTTAATGCAGAAACCACAGCCTCAGAGAATACAGCTCTTCTGGATAAGCTGCATGTGTACAAATACAAGCATTCACATTTTGCTTGATACGTCAATTTTGGGATGACTTACAAATCCACACACATGTCTATAAGGCTCTAGGATAAAGACAGGACCAAGGGATTGTATAAGGACAGCATGGATACTGAGCCCGGTCTCCATTTTCCTCTCTGGAGTTATTGATTGAATATGTTAGTGGTATAAATGAGTTCCTCCTCTCTGTAGTTTGTGTTACATCTCTGGAGATGGGATCCTGTGGGGGTTATTAAGGATGCGCTAGCGTTCTGAAGTACTAATTGCTGGCTGCTTCACTGTACTTAATGAGTTTTAGCAGATAATTGCTTTAACAAACTAGTATATGGGCAAATAAAAGATTTAACCAATAACGTTCTAGTGAGGGTCCATTGTGGACACCATGTACGAAACTAAGTGTTGAGATTAAGAATATAATCTGCCAAAAGAAGCACTATTAGGACCCTGTTGCGTACTAAACATTAGCTACTAGTCCTCATTAGATATATACCGTAGATCTTGAGATGTAGTGAGAAAAACTAAATAATTTTACAATTTGAGCAGAAAGAGCATCAAAAGCGTCCAAGTTATGGGAAAATACAAGTGGCACGTACCCAGGAAGTGGATGAGCATTCACTATGTGCCCAAACCGTAGAAACATGGAGATTGGTACAGTTTTCTAATAGTCAGCAGTTAATGTTTTCGTTGTTAATGGCCGCACAGTACACTGCCGTACAGCACCCTACACAAATGATCTTCAAATTGGTTTCAATGTAAAAATTGTACCAATAACCACTTTAGTGCAGTTTCAATGCACCGATCTCAATGCAGACGCAATTTCCAACGACATCTAAACTTGGCCTTTCAGACGGAGTATCTGTCAATTATCCTGAAAGGATCCAGCAAGGTCTTCTAAGCAACTCATACTTCTTGAGCAGACAAAAATAAAGTGATGGGCCTCCAGGGAAAGCAGCTCAACACTTGTGCCTTCCTATCTATAGCAATGATCATGGAGGCAACATCACTTCTGTGTATCCAGCTGGACATTTCCTTGGTTTTATTTTCCATGATGGATCATGCGGGTGACCAAGTCCAAATGCCCTACATAACATCTAAACGAATGGACTTGTAACTATTATTGCTGCATATACTCCGATTTATATAATAAACTTTGCTTTTACTCAACCTTCCCTGGGCCCAGTGCTGCCTCTCCGTTAGAGCTTCAATCACTGTTGATCGGCTGTAGCGTTAATGTTAAGTCTACAGCAGTTTAGCCAATTACTGGGCCCTGTCACTAGTGCTATTTACAGTTGCAGAGCCACTTTACCCACTGATCAGCTGCAGCGGTTACGAGTGTTGTATATGTGATATGACAGCAGAAACTGACCAAAGACCAAAGTAGCGGCAAAAAGGCTGCACTGATCTCAGGGAGGGGGAGTAAAAGCTCAGTTTCTGCCAACAATGAACAAGTTTTCTGAAGCCGTTGGAGAAGACGTCGACACTGTTCAGGCAACCAGACTCAGAGTTCTCTCAACTTCTTCATCAGATGCATAGTGATGTCCCCGCAGATCTTCTTTCATTATCAGGAACAGATGGAAGTCAGATGGTGCCAAATTTGGACTGTATGGAGGATGCCATACAGTGGTGAGCTTCAGTCCCTGAAGTTCTGCTGTGGTAGCATGTGAAGTGTGTGGTCTGGCATGGTCATACTGCAGGAAAACATTTCCTTTTTCCTTTCTGTCCTTTGTAAGTTGTCGTTTCAGAGTTCGCAGCGTTGTGATGAAACGCTATTAGGGCTGAGCGGATCCAAACTGAAAAAGTTCGGATCCGCGCGGTTTCAAAGATTTTCAGGTGCCGGACCCGGACCTGGCACTGACTGGGGAAAATAATTGAAAAATAACAATAAAAGAAAAAACTGAAATAAAACAGCGTTTCATACTTACCGAGACTGTCAAGGCGGCACACTGCTTCTGGGTTGGGCATTCACTTCCTGTACTGTGCATCGTGTACACACAGCTTTCCGTGTTTTCCCCGCCCACCGGCCGTCCTCTCGTCTGTGATTAGTTGTAGGCACACGCGCCCCCAGCCTGTGACAGTGTCTGCCTGCCGTGTAGTCATCGCAGCTCAGTCATTGTGTGCACAGCCTGCGATCGAGCTCTATGGCCGCAGGCTGCGTTATGTAGCAGAGCTGAAGCGGCGTGAGACCTCGTGTGGATTACACCAGACCTGCAGGGTGTTGGGGGTTAATAAAGAGGTGAAGGCGGGTTTTTGTTTTGTACTTTATTCCAAATAAAGGATTTTTCTCTGTCTGTTTATTTACTTTCATTTACATGTTAGTGTGATGCAGGTATCTCAGACTCTTGTGTCATCACTAACCTAGGGTTTAGTATCAGCTGTGCGCTGCTATTAACCCCTTATTACCCCGATTGCTACCGCTCCAGGTCAATCGAGAAGAGCCGGTAAAGCACCGGGATTGTCACACCTAGTAGATGCGGCAATAGCGGGCGGCTGTGGGCTGAGAATACCAGCCCCCAGCCGGCTTTATCTTGTCTGGGGATGAAAATTAAGGTGGGTAGCGGGGGGGGAGGGGGGGGGGGGCTGGGGGGGGGGAAATCGCAAGTCTTTTTATTTTTTTAATAATAATAAATAAAAAAAAAAAGCCACATCACCGTCACAGCCACGCACACTTCTGACAGGAATGTGTATGTGTTTCTGAAATACATGCACAGTCACCACACTGACCCACAGACACTTACACTGCTTTCCCCGCCCACCAGCCATCCTACCACCTGGGATTTGTTACAGTCAGCTGACATGCTGCCACTCAGGGTGGGGGCGCGTCTAACTGCAATCAATTACACGTGCCGGTGGGCGGGCAAAACAATGAATATTGAATTGTTGGCTCCGGAAGGGAAAAGCGTGATCCAGAAGGAGTTTGCTGCCATGACACAGCCTCTGGCGAGTACACCGTGCGCACCTCCTACTCCCCTATCCCCTCCACAAACTTTTTGAATCTCCGGACAGCACGTTGCTTAAATTGTATTGACTGACCATCTGCACAGGGTTCTATTCTTTACACTGTAACAACACAACTGTTCACTGCTAAGGCTTCCCAACAACTGGAGCTATAGAGGACAGTCTACTGAACAGTCCAGTATCTGCCACATACCAGTGCTGCTATCTGCTAATGAGTTACGAAGGTGGAGGCATTACTTTTCATTCAACCCTTGTATCTTTAAGGCTAGGTTCACACACTGCGTTTTTTTGACGCTGCAATTTTGTGCATTTTTTTTGCGGCAAAAACCGCACAAAAACACACCCGCGTCAAAAAAACGCGGCAAAAACGCACGCGTTTTGCTGCAATTTGGTGCGTTTTTTTGCTGCGTCTTTATGCGTTTTTTTATCAGTGAACAAAAAAAAAAAAAGGTCTGATGTCATTTCCTTCTTCAATGTGTTCTTCATTCTCCACTAGTATATGCAGAAGAGCAGACAGCTGCAGAACTACAAGGCTCAGCATACTCCATCCAATAGTGTATGCAGGAGAGCAGACAGCAGCTGCAGAACTACAAGGCTCAGCATGCTCCATCCAGGACTGTATGCTTGAGGAAGAGTCAGGGGGAGCAGACCTACAAGGCTCAGCATCCTCCATCCAATAGTGTATGCAGGAGAGCAGACAGCAGCTGTCGAACTACAAGGCTCAGCATACTCCATCCAATAGTGTATGCAGGAGAGCAGACAGCAGCTGTCAAACTACAAGGCTCAGCATGCTCCATCCAGGACTGTATGCTTGAGGAAGAGTCAGGGGGAGCAGACCTACAAGGCTCAGCATCCTCCATCCAATAGTGTATGCAGGAGAGCAGACAGCAGCTGTCGAACTACAAGGCTCAGCATCCTCCATCCAATAGTGTATGCAGGAGAGCAGACAGCAGCTGTCGAACTACAAGGCTCAGCATCCTCCTTCCAGGACTGTATGCAGGATTTCTTTGCCCCCCCCAAACAAAAAAAATGACGTGGGCTTCGCCATATTTTTGTATGCTAGCCGGGTACAGTAGGCAGGTACGGGCTGCCCCCAACCCCCAGCTGCCTATTTGTACCCGGCTGGGAACCAAAAATATAGGGAAGCCCTTTTTTTTTTTTTAATTATTTCATGAATTTCATGAAATAATTTTTAAAAAAAAATGACGTGGGGGGGCGTGGCTGACCATGATGGAGTGAGGCTGCAATTTCTTGGAGCTCCTGCTGCACTGTAAGAAAATCCACCGGCATCCTTCCAAATTATGGGTAAATCTACCAGAAAACCCAGAGCCCGTGCCTCCTCACAACCCCCGACCACCAAGGGGGACATAGCTGCACTCCTCACCCGCTCACAACCTCCCCAACGAGAGAACCAGGCCTCCCTGCCAGCAGAGCCACCATCGGAGCCGCCTCGAGGCCTGCAGACTGGCGAATCCTCGCCTCCCAGGTCCAACCACCAGACATCCCGACAACAACAGGGTATAATGAAGCAACAGACCTCCACTGATAAAAAGAGCTCACCGCAGCGGCCCACAACACCGGAGGTCAGAGGAGACACTGCGGCGCAAGATGGCGGCGCTCCTCGTGGCAGCGGTGCCCTTGACAATCCACTACATGCGTCCCCGATGAATGGTTCCGTCAGCGGAGGTACGAGGGGGATCCCCAGGACGCCAGGTGACACGCAGCCGAACCCAGCACAGGCGCACACACTGCAGAGCATGGAGGAACTGCAGGATGCGGCGGCGCTGAGGAAGGTGAGACAGGGAGAGGGGACGGAGGGCAGCGGTTCCCCTATCCACAGTGCAGAGGGCTGCGGGAGAACACCGGAGGATCTGAGATCAAAACAGGCACGGGGAACCACTCCTATGACCCCACTTAAAGAGAATCAGGTGCCCAAGACTCCCCAGAAGGGAAAGGAAAGTGCTCCTATAATTACAGGGAACTCTCCCAGGCCCAGTGTTCATTCAAAGGAGATCCAGGCAAAGGAGGGGGTGGGAGGGGGGACGCTGCCCCACTCTGACATGCACCCAGCAACAAAGCAACCTGCATTAACCCAGCATATGTCAAACAAAATAATTACTACTGCTGAGATGGCACCACAAGATCCAGAGGTGCAGGAACTGTGGTGCGACCCCTCTCTTCCACGTCTCGCCGATCCCCCAGCCCGGTGGTCATCGGGATCATCATGGCTCTCAACCCCCCCCCAGAGATGGAGGGGAGGATGAGACCGAGACACCAGTAGCTACACCCAGGAGGGAGACGCTCAGAATGACAATGGCTTCAAACCAAAGGAATGTCACTACGACTATGATAGACAGTTCCTCAGCCCCAGACGGCCAGGACACACAATATCCTGAAGATAAGGAGCAATCCAAACATGCAACCATGGGAGAAAACAGACCGGCCACTCTAGCTGACCTGCGTATACTTTTAGGGGTGCTTCACACACAGCGAGCTCGCTGCCGAGATCGCTGCTGAGTCACGCTTTTTGTGACGCAGCAGTGACCTCATTAGCGATCTCGCTGTGTGTGACACTGAGCAGCGATCTGGCCCCTGCTGCGAGATCGCTGCTCGTTACACACAGCCCTGGTTCGTTTTCTTCAAAGCCGCTCTCCTGCTGTGACACACAGATCGCTGTGTGTGACAGCAAGAGAGCGACAAATGAAGCGAGCAGGGAGCAGGAGCCGGCGTCTGACAGCTGAGGTAAGCTGTATCCAAGATAAACATCGGGTAACCAAGGTGGTTACCCGATATTTACCTTAGTTACCAGCATCTGCAGCTCTCACGCTGCCTGTGCTGCCGGCTCCGGCTCTCTGCACATGTAGCTGCTGTACACATCGGGTTAATTAACCCGATGTGTACAGCAGCTAGGAGAGCAAGGAGCCAGCGCTAAGCAGTGTGCGCGGCTCCCTGCTCTCTGCACATGTAGCTGCATTACACATCGGGTTAATTAACCCGATGTGTACTGTAGCTATGGTAGGAGAGCAAGGAGCCAGCGCTCAGTGTGCGCGGCTCCCTGCTCCCTGCACACACAGCTGTGCGCTGGTAACTAATGTAAACATCGGGTAACCATACCCGATGTTTACCTTAGTTACCAGTCTCCGCAGCTTCCAGACGGCAGCTCCGTGCAAGCGCAGCGTCGCTTGCACGTCGCTGCTGGCTGGGGGCTGTTCACTGGTCGCTGGTGAGATCTGCCTGTTTGACAGCTCACCAGCGACCATGTAGCGATGCAGCAGCGATCCTGACCAGGTCAGATCGCTGGTCGGATCGCTGCTGCATCGCTAAGTGTGAAGGTACCCTTACAGTCAATGCCTACCAAACAAGATATAACTAATCTAACATCTCAGATTGTCTCTGAATGCAAACAAGAGTTTGCACAATTCTGTGTTGAGCTAACAGATCTTTCTTCAAAAGTGGACTCTCTAAATCAGTCTCGAGACGACTCGGCTAAAACTATACAATTACTAACAGAAACGGTCGACCGCCACTCTGCACAATTACAGAACCTCCAATCTAACCTAGATGATCTGGAAAACAGAAATAGGAGAAATAACTTGCGGATTAGAGGTTTACCAGAATCCATCCCCAACACAGACATTCCTTCCACTCTGACGTCCATTTTTAATGGTCTATTACGCCGCCCGCCTGGAACCTTCATTGAATTAGATAGGGCCCATAGAGCACTACGGCCTCAAGACCTAAACAACCCTCAACCAAGAGACATAATATGCCGGATCCATTTCTTCCAGCTTAAAGAATCAATTCTGCAAGCAGCGCGTAAAAAACAACCACTCTCCTACCAGGGTCAACCTATCCGAATTATGCCAGACTTGTCCCGATATACTTTGGCCCAGAGAGCGGCCCTCAAACCGCTACTCTCTCTTCTACAAGAAAAAGAGATTCCTTTCAGATGGGGGTTTCCTTTCTCCCTATCGGTTCGGAAGGGCCCCCAAACCTACACATTACGAACACCCGGAGACCTGCCGGGCTTTTTGTCCAATCTGTGGCTCCCCCATATACAACTACCTGACTGGGTGGCGGTTACCGAAAACGGAGTGGGCCTGACTGGGAGACCCCCCAGATCCCTGGACCGTCCCCCAGCGGGTCTCCCCCCCAGAGACAGGAAAAAGGGAGGAGAAAAAAAGAGGCCCAACCGCGGATCGTAGAATCACGTCTTAAGGACTCAGCCGAAATGAATGCCTACACCACTTCCGTAGAACCGGACTTTGACCCCATTTGCATACCTGCTTAAATTAAACGGAAGGTTTGAAAGAAAAGAGGGAGTAGAGAATAATACTGAGCTTGACGTACGATAGTGGATGACGAGGTGGCTGGGTCTCGGTTGGACACAACAGAGTCTTTACGAGACAGTGGCAATTCTGGGTTGGTCACACACACTCATCCCCCAAGTCTAAGGGTTGAGCTGGGTGTACCTAAAGCTATAATTCTATGTTGCCCACAAACTATATTTCACCTTATTTAGCCGGTGGATGCTAAGTTATGTTTTGTTATAAATATGATTCACTTACAGTGTTGTGCAGGCTCCTGTGCGGCCTTGTTAGCTGCTTGACCAGACTTCGCCCCACATAGGGTGTGAGCCTCTGTCCTGCCGTGCAAGGTGGTACAAGCTCCTGTTAAACGCTAGTATCTTTCTAGGTTTTTTTTTGCACAGAGGCTATACCTCTGATTCTAAACGTACTGTTTCTTGATTAACGCTACATACTCTAATCTTTCTATCTTTGTTTCCCCTCACGGCATTGCACGAACCACTCCAGTTACCATATCCTAAACTCCTCCCAGTCTGAATGACAGAATTAAGAATAGCCTCTTTCAACGCCAAAGGCTTGAACACTCCGGAGAAACGGGCGCAAATCCTACAACACTTCCATCGGCAGAAGGTACAGATAATTTGTTTTCAAGAAACCCATTTTAAAGAAAATCATGCCCCCCAACATCAAACAAACACTACACTAGTTGGCACTTTGCCAATAACCCTAGTAACAAATCTAAAGGGGTGGCCATTGCTATCCACAAATCCCTACCCCACCAAATTGTCAGCTGTACGAAGGATAGAGAGGCCAGATATATTATTCTATCTTTGACAATCGAAGGCCAAGCAATAACCTTACTAAATGTATATGCCACTAACCAAGACCAGGCCACTTTTATATCAAACTTGGTGGACATCTCATCCCCTTTGATACAGGGCACAATAATTCTGTGTACAGACCTCAACCTTACCCTGGATCCGGTTCTTGACAATTCAAAGAAAAAAATCACACATTTCATATAGAGCCATTAAACACATTAAAAAGGCCCTCTTCGGGTTGCAATTACAGGATGTCTGGAGACTACAGCACCCCATGGTCAGAGATTACACCTTTTATTCCACGCCGCACGACTCATAGTCGGATTGACTATATAATGGTCCAACATGCTGCTCTCCCATGGGTGTGCTCTACATCCATCGGTAACATTTTGTGGTCTGACCATGCCCCAAATTTACTGTTCACTACAGATTCCTTCCCTTTCCAAAATGAAACGCCCTTGGCGCCTAAATGAAAGTCTACTCTCTGACCCCGTGTGTTTGTCGGATATCCATGACTCCATAAAACACTTCCTTTCTGATCACTCATCCGACACGACTGCCCCTATCTTTAAATGGGAGGCCCTCAAATGTGTTCTGAGGGGGGTCCTTATTAAACATGGCTCACGACTAAAAAAGGCCAAAGCCCAAGTCCTTAGTTCCGCACTTCAAACCGTTACCAATCTGGAGCTAGCCCATAAAAATGCGCTCTCGACGGAAACGCTGAGAGATTTACTTAAAGCTAGGTTGTAAGTTAAAAAATTACTAGATGAGTCTTACAAGCGTTACCTCCAAGTAGGACGTAGTCGTTTCTATGAATTTGGTAACAAACCCGGTAGGATGTTGGCCAGAGCCCTGCGCTCACAATGCCTCCAGAGTTTCATTCCCAGTATCAAAGGGCCCAATGATGTCATGGTCCATACAACGGCGGAGATATCGAATTCTTTCCGATCATATTACTCAAAATTATACAACCTACCCACCCCGGAGGGAACAACACACAACATCACATCCCCTTTTAGCTCTTTGAGACCAGAGTTGATAACCGAACTAGAAACCCCTTTTGAACACTCAGAACTGCTGGGGGTAATAAAAAATTTACCTGGCAACAAAAGTCCAGGCCCAGACGGATTTACAGGGAAATTCTACAAAACATTAGCGGACCTTCTATCCCCATTGATGCTGATAGCATTCAATTCCATCTCTGACTCCTCCCCATCCCCCCCCCCAATCCACAGCTGCGAATGTCACCGTGCTCCCTAAACCGGGGAAAGACCCACATGTTTGTAAGAGCTACCGCCCAATTTCTCTATTGAATATCGATCTAAAAATCTTTGCAAAGCTGATAGCAAACAGGCTAAACCCATTGCTTCCCTCTCTGATCCACCCTGACCAGGTGGGCTTTGTTCCGGGCAGGGAGGCGCGGGACAATACCCTGAAATCTATAGACATTATACATCACGCAAAGACCCATAAAATTCCAATGATGATCCTATCCCTTGATGCAGAGAAGGCCTTCGATAGAATCTCATGGTCATCTCTATCTCAAACTCTCGCACATGTCGGTATCGGCCCCAAACTCCTTGCTAAAATTCTCTCATTGTACAAATCCCCAGAAGCTACTCTAAAAATTAATGGTTCACTGTCAGACCCGTTCACCATCCACAATGGTACGCGGCAAGGCTGCCCACTCTCCCCGTTACTATACATACTAATTATGGAACATCTCCTAGCAGCCATTCGTAATAATCCAGAAATTCGGGGAATTAAAGTAGCCGGAAAGGAATACAAATGTTCTGCATTCGCGGACGATTTATTAATCTACATAACCAACCCATCGACCTCTCTGCCTAACTTGTTAGACCTCCTGGAGAAATTTGGTGGCTGGTCCAACTTCAAGATCAATATGGACAAATCCGAGGCCCTTAATGTATCCCTCTCTAGTGAGTTGGTAAACAACCTAAAGACACATTACCCATTCAAGTGGCCACCAGACAATGTCATTACTTACTTAGGCATTCGTCTACCCTCGGATCTCTCCAGATTGTTCTCTCTGAACTTTCAGCCATTCCTTTCAAGACTGGAGAATAACTTAACCACATGGGAACGAACATGTTTCTCATGGTTTGGGCGCATCAATATATTGAAAATGACAATTCTTCCCAGGCTATTGTACCTTTTGAACACAATCCCTTCCTACATTCCTGCTTCGTTCTGGGTCGGACTACAACGCCAATTTAGGTGCTTTGTATGGGCCTCTAAACATCCGAGAATCCGCTGGGAAACCCTAATCCGCCGAAAAGAGGCGGGCGGGGCAGGCCTGCCGGATTGTCGTCGTTATTACTTAGCTGTCGCACACGCCCGAGTACTGGACTTAATCCATAACCATGCGTCGAAATTATGGGTTCGGATGGCGACGGATATGTGTCCGACCCCGGTTGGAGCCCTGCCGTGGCTGCGCCCATCCCCTCCCCCAAATAGCCCAGACATATCCTACACAACAGCTAACACTCTGAAAACCCTGAGCGGCCCCTATATGAAAAAAGAGTTGCTGGATGGAAACGGCCCTATGTTCCCCATTTCAGGAAACCCGAAGTTTGGCCCGGGATGTACCGCTTCGACGTTTTTGGGCTGCCCCAAAACCCGTCCCCTACGACTACGCCACGTTGCTCCTAACGGGGTACTGTTACCAATCAACACGATCCTAGGTGACATTCCTCCCAATCCACGCCACGAATTTGAATACAATCAGCTCCAACACTTTTTTGCGTCAATCCCTGAGAAAGGAACACTAATACGCCCCTTGTCAACATTTGAATCTCTCTGCCTTACAAAATCTATTATTCCACACACGACCTCGGTCATCTACAAATTGCTCTTTGAAAAAGACCTTCTCTCTCTGCCCCCATTTTGTAAAGCTTGGGAATCAGAATTACAGAAAACCTTCACGAAAACCCAATGGGATAAATGTTTTTCCCTCTCACATAAATCAGTTATAGCATCTAAATCACAAGAGACAAGTTATAAGATCCTATCAAGGTGGTATAGGGTTCCAATCACATTAAATAAATGGTTTCCAGGGGTTCCGGATATATGCTGGCGTTGCGGAGCAGAGGTGAGAACAATGTCACACATATGGTGGTCGTGCCCGACCCTGAGCGCCTTTTGGAAAGGAGTTCTCAAGACTATTCTGGAAGTAACGGGAGTCTTAGTTCCGCCATCCCCAGAAGCAATCCTGCTATACATGTTCCCCATGTCCAAATCCAAGTATAAAAAATCATTGCTCAAACACCTATTACAGGCTGCGAAAACAGTGATCCCCAGACACTGGAGATCGCTAGATCCCCCGTCCATGGAGGAGTGGTTTGCGGAGGTGGCTGCAATTTACCGTATGGAGTCGCTGATCGCGTGCTCCCAACAAGAAAGAGATATAGTTTCCAAGACTTGGTTTCACTGGGAGGCGTTCTTATCCTCTTCTCTATATCGGCAAATCCTGACATAAAGTGCAATGCTCCGTGTTTCTTCCTCTTCTCCTCATTTCCTCTTACTTTATAGTTTACTCCTCTTCTTTCCCTACTTCAAATGTTCTTCTTTTTTCTTTTAGGATTAAGAGTTCTCCATGTTGGGAGACCAAAATTGGTAACTCACCTGTATACATGCCTGAATATACAAGATATTTCTTATTATTTATATCACTCCCTGATTGGGGGATTTGCTATTACTGACAATTCAGGTGATACACCTTGTCAGAATGTTAACAGTGTACTGAATCAAATTCCTACCAAAGTGATATACTGATTCCCATTGCGCAAGTGACTAATCAAATCTCTTCAGTGTTTTTCTTTCTGTATTTTAATAATTTGAAAATCAATAAAAATCTATTGAAAAAAAAAAAAAGAAAAAAAAAACGACGTGAGCTTCGCCCAATTTTTGAGTCCAGCCGGGTACAACTAAGCAGCTGGGGATTGGAATCCACAGTGCAGGGTGCACATGCTTTCTGGGCACCCCCGCTGGGAATTGCAGTCCCGCAGCCACCCCAGAAAATGGCGCTTTCATAGAAGCGCCATCTTCTGGCGCTGTATCCAACTCTTCCAGCTGCCCTGATTCCGGGTGGCTCGCTGGGTAATAATGGGGTTAGGGCTAGCTGTATAGCTGGCCCTAAGCCCGAAATTCATGGTGTCACGACAATATTAGACATGGCCACCATGAATTTCTAGTAAAGATAAAAAAAAAACCACAACACACAGAAAAATATTTTTATTAGAAATAAAACACAACACAATTAGTGACTCCATCTTTATTGAAATAAAGAGCCCCCCTCCGCAGTAATCCTGGGTCAAGGGTCCCGCGCCGTCCAGTCCGGATCCAATATCATTGGATCGGTTTGCTGGAAGGCAAAGCGATCAGATGATGTGTCAGGTTCTAGGGGCTGAAGCACATCACACAGCAGCTGATTGTATAAAAGCCGATTATACAATCAGCTGATGCATTGGTGCAAAAAAAAAAAAAAAATACTCACTTATGTGCCGATTACCGGCAGCTCCTAGAGCGATGGGGCGGGAGTCTGATCCTGTCCGATCGCTGCAGCAGCTGCCGGTAATCAGGGATGAAGTCTCCCGACGCATCCGCTGATAACCGGCCGGGCGCTGGCGTCACCCCGAGACTTACGATCACCTGATGCGTCAGGTGACTGCATCAGGTGATCCATCGCCAGGTCCTGCATCCTGCAGGCATACGCACCCGGGAAGACTGCACACACCCGGAGCGGCGATACCGGTAGGAGGATCTGGGAGCAGGCATGGCATCGGGAGTCTGCAGACAGGTGAGTATAACTTTTTTTTTTTTTCTACTGTTCACTTTTGTTTTCGCAGCCGCTTCCACCTCCCGCCCAGACATGGCGCCGCACGGCAGCATACATGCCCAGGACGGGAGGTGGACGCGGCGGTGACGGTACCGGAAGGATTCACGCTTCTGTGTTTACTGACAGAAGGAATCCTCTTCCTGTACATGTCACTTTACTACCCACCTCCTGCGTTTATAGCTGCGTTTTTGGTCTTAGAAACGCACCAAAACGCAGCTATTTGCGTTTCTCATTGCGTCTTTCAACATCCCATTGCACTCAATGGATGAAAAGCGCAGTGAAAAACGCGGGAATAATTGACATGCTGCGTTTTTGTGGCACCACAAAAACGCAGCTGAAAAAAAACGAATGAAAAAAAATGAAAACTCAGACTTTTCTGGGGAAGCAAAGTCATGCAGTTTTCTGAGCAAAAACGCACCCGAAAACTGCGCAAAAACGCCGCGAAAAACGCACTGTGTGAACTTACCCTTACGTATTTTGGAAGACAACATTTTGGATATCTCAGACATGCGGTCTGGCTTTATCAGGAGAAGAACTTTTTCATCTTTACCGGTTTACACCTTGACCCTTTATCAATATTTAAAGCTTTTCTATGGGTTTCTGTTATCCCTGCAGATACAGGGGAAGAATCAGCACACTCTTCATTGGCCTAAAGGTAAAAGCGGCAGCTTGGCTGTGCGCTGATAGTTAAATGAGCTGTGCAGTCTCCATGGATCAGAAGATCTCCAAATACCAATTTAGATGTTTGAGCAGGCAGCCAAAGTAAATTAAACTGTCCGAGGAAGAGGAACAGCCTGAGCTGGCAGATATCACATCACGTGTGCTCAAGACACAGGCAAGAACACAGAGCTCAAGACTGCTGCAAATATGCTTATCAAGAGCAAGACTGTGAAGCAGGGTAATGGGGCTCCATTCAGCTCTTTATTGCTTATGTAAATTTATAAGACCACCCCACACACAAACACAGATTAGACAGTTGTAGAAAGCCATCCTTCACACTAGTGTATAAAATCATACAGATCAATATGGAAGAGCAGTACCGACTGTCAGGGGAAAAGAAAATATTAACAAACGGAACAAAACATTTTAGCCATAAATATGAAACATTTAGCCATTTGCTCCGTTTGTGTTCCATGTTTTATTCCCTTTCTGCGCCATGATTTATATGCATATACATCTGTCTGTGCAGGGTTCAATTCCAGCTCCATAACGTTTATATAAAGGCAAGCTCATCTTGAAGATACTGCAGTATGACTCACAAGATCAGTCTGGCTGGGTTCCTGCTGAAGATCATGGTATGCACCAGTCCCAGCAGTTTAATCCCCAAGATGCAGCAGTCAACAAATACTAAAGCATCTAAGTGGTTAGAAAGAGGAAAGGGGTCCCTCAGGCTATCGGTCAATTGGGCTGCAGAGCAGCAATGCAGTGCCAGCTAAATAATTGAAATATCTAAAAATGAAGCATCTTCTACATGGAAACCAAAATGGGTTGCCACCACTCTGACAACCCCTTCTCAAACTGCATGTTCTCCCCTGTTAAAATAAAAACATCTATACTCACTTTCAGTACCTGCACTTTATCAGCGGTGTCAGCATTGCCTCTCCGGGGCTCACGTGAAGTTGTTACGTCATGAAAGCCCTGCGTCCAATCAGCACCAGTTTCCCTCTGTCTTCTGATCAATCGATCATCAAGAAGAAGCCAGAGCTGCGCTGGCCACTCACTTCCCATTGATGTTTGATATGTCGACAGCAGTAAGAGGGAAGCTGGCACTGATTGGGCGCAAGGCTCGTGTGACTTAACTTCACGTGAGCCACGGGAGAGCGAGCGACGAGACAGCTGAAACTGAAGGAATATAAGTGTTTTTATTTTAATGGTGGAAAACACTCAGATTGAGAAAGACTTGGAAACTTAAGTCTACCTTTTATTTGTCCACCCCTGGTATGTGAACAGCTGAAATTAATGGAATTTTGTCTTCTACCCATTCTAAAATTTCTGTGACCTCCATCATGGAAGATGAGCTTCATGTGTCTCCTTGGTGATTGATATAGGCCACTGTAGTAACATTGTCCTTGGACTAAGCGCTGCCAATGAAAAAGGGCTACACGAACTGCTCTTAGTTCTAACACATTGATCGGGAGAAGTCTCTCTTGGCTGCTCCAAACTTCCTGGAACATCAAATGACGGAAGACCGTTCTCCAGTTGGAAAGACTAGCATCTGTGGTGAGCACCTGCCACTAAATGGGGCCAAAGGAGCGACCCCAAATCACCAGGGCAGACGTTGGTCACCACTTGACATACCAACAACAACGAAAGGCAAGATCCAGGGACTGTATTGATCTGTCACAAGATGCTAGAAGGGTTTCCTGCAGCATTCTGGACCAAAATTGAGCAAATGGAACCACCTTGAATGCTGCCATTATTTTTCCTAGGACACTTGTGCATAACGAAGAGATGCTTCCCCAAGCCTATCAGATAATCTCTTCTCCTCCAGAAGAAATACTGATACTTACCGTATTTTTCGGACTATAAATCACACTTTTTTTCCCCCAAATGTTGGGGGAAAGTGGGAGGTACATCTTATAGTCTGAATGTAGGGCTGCAGGGAATGAGGGTGCTGCGGTGGACTGGGTCATTGGCGGCACGAGCAGGCTGTGCAGCGATTGCCGTGACCACGTGGGCCCGTTCATTTCGTATGCACGCATCCTCCCGCCCGTCATCTCTCAGCGCTGAAGCCGGCACTGACAGGTGGGCGGGATGATGGGCGGGTGGTGCGCGCATAGTGAACAGCCGGCCCACGTGATCACCCCTGGCAACTACAGCCTGGAGTGATCATGTGCGGCTATATTCACTGCCCCCCGAGCATCATCATCAGCGCGGGGGCAGTGAATAAGTATGGTATACTCACCGTTCCCCTGCAGCATCGTGATGTCCTCCTGTCTGCCGGCCCGCTGATCTGTGTAGAGAACTGTGAGCACAGCGATGTTGTCATCCCTGTGCGCACCGCTAGTCTCCACACACAGCAGCAAGCCAGCAGACAGGAGGACACTGCGATGCTGCAGGGGAACAGTGACGGCTCCACACAGGTCAGCGGCGCTGCTGCTGACACAGAGGAAGATGATCAATGCTGCTGGAGTATGTAAAGGTGAGTATAAACGTTTATTTTTTTTCTGTCGCATAGAATACAGGCCATATACCAGGATGGGGTATATAGCAGGATGGGGGAACATACCAGCATGGGGGTATATTATGAGCAGGATGGGGGTATATGAGCAGGATGGGGGTATATAACAGGATGGGGGCCATACAAGGATGGGGATCATATACAAGGCAGGAGGATCATTACCAGGATGGGGTACCTTAGTAGAGAATTTGGGGACATTACCCCCATAACAGTGTCAGCAGCAGATCCTCGCCCCATAACAGTGTGTCATGACCACATTTTTGGCTTAAAATTGTATGTTCCTTCTCTAAAACCAGGGTGCGTCTTATGGTCCGGTACGTCTTATAGTCAAAAAGAAGGGAATTTTGTTTACTTACCGTAAATTCCTTTTCTTCTAGCTCCAATTGGGAGACCCAGACAATTGGGTGTATAGGCTATGCCTCCGGAGGCCGCACAAAGTATTACACTAAAAAGTGTAAAGCCCCTCCCCTTCTGCCTATACACCCCCCGTGCTCCCACGGGCTCCTCAGTTTTGGTGCAAAAGCAAGAAGGAGGAAAAAAATTATAAACTGGTTTAAAGTAAATTCAATCCGAAGGAATATCGGAGAACTGAAACCATTCAACATGAACAACATGTGTACACAAAAAAAACAGGGGCGGGTGCTGGGTCTCCCAATTGGAGCTAGAAGAAAAGGAATTTACGGTAAGTAAACAAAATTCCCTTCTTTGTCGCTCCATTGGGAGACCCAGACAATTGGGACGTCCAAAAGCAGTCCCTGGGTGGGTAAATTAATACCTCGTAATAGAGCCGGAAAACGGCCCCTTCCTACAGGTGGGCAACCGCCGCCTGAAGGACTCGTCTACCTAGGCTGGCATCCGCCGAAGCATAGGTATGCACCTGATAGTGTTTCGTGAAAGTGTGCAGGCTCGACCAGGTAGCCGCCTGACACACCTGCTGAGCCGTAGCCTGGTGCCTCAAAGCCCAGGACGCGCCCACGGCTCTGGTAGAATGGGCCTTCAGCCCTGAGGGAACCGGAAGCCCAGCAGAACGGTAAGCTTCGAGAATTGGCTCCTTGAACCACCGAGCCAGGGTTGATTTGGAAGCCTGTGACCCTTTACGCTGGCCAGCGACAAGGACAAAGAGTGCATCCGAGCGGCGCAGGGGCGCCGTACGAGAAATGTAGAGTCTGAGTGCTCTCACCAGATCTAACAAGTGCAAATCCTTTTCACATTGGTGAACTGGATGAGGACAAAAAGAGGGTAAGGAGATATCCTGATTGAGATGAAAGGGGGATACCACCTTGGGGAGAAATTCCGGAACCGGACGCAGAACCACCTTGTCCTGGTGAAACACCAGGAAAGGGGCTTTGCACGACAACGCTGCTAGCTCAGACACTCTCCGAAGAGAGGTGACTGCTACTAGGAAAACCACTTTCTGCGAAAGGCGTGAGAGAGAAATATCCCTCATTGGCTCGAATGGTGGTTTCTGAAGAGCCATCAGCACCCTGTTCAGATCCCAGGGTTCTAACGGCCGCTTGTAAGGCGGAACGATGTGACAAACCCCCTGCAGGAACGTGCGTACCTGTGGAAGTCTGGCTAGGCGCTTCTGGAAAAACACAGAGAGCGCTGAGACTTGTCCCTTAAGGGAGCCGAGCGACAAACCCTTTTCCAGTCCAGATTGAAGGAAGGACAGAAAAGTGGGCAAGGCAAAAGGCCAGGGAGAAAAACTCTGAGCAGAGCACCATGACAGGAAAATTTTCCACGTCCTGTGGTAGATCTTGGCGGACGTTGGTTTCCTAGCCTGTCTCATAGTGGCAATGACCTCTTGAGATAATCCTGAAGACGCTAGGATCCAGGACTCAATGGCCACACAGTCAGGTTGAGGGCCGCAGAATTCAGATGGAAAAACGGCCCTTGAGACAGCAAGTCTGGTCGGTCTGGTAGTGCCCACCGTTGGCCGACCGTGAGATGCCACAGATCCGGGTACCACGACCTCCTCGGCCAGTCTGGAGCGACGAGGATGACGCGGCGGCAGTCGGCCCTGATCTTGCGTAACACTCTGGGCAACAGTGCCAGCGGAGGAAACACATAAGGGAGCTGAAACTGCGACCAATCCTGAACTAAGGCGTCTGCCGCCATAGCTCTGGGATCTTGAGACCGTGCCATGAACGTCGGTACCTTGTTGTTGTGCCGGGACGCCATGAGGTCGACGTCCGGCACCCCCCAGCGGCAACAGATCTCCTGAAACACGTCCGGGTGAAGGGACCATTCCCCTGCGTCCATGCCCTGGCGACTGAGATAATCTGCTTCCCAGTTTTCCACGCCCGGGATGTGAACTGCAGAGATGGTGGAGGCCGTGGCTTCCACCCACATCAAGATCCGCCGGACTTCCTGGAAGGCTTGCCGACTGCGTGTGCCGCCTTGGTGGTTGATGTATGCCACCGCTGTGGAATTGTCCGACTGAATTCGGATCTGCTTGCCTTCCAGCCACTGCTGGAACGCTTTCAGGGCAAGGTACACTGCCCGTATTTCCAGAACATTGATCTGAAGTGAGGACTCTTGCCGGGTCCACATACCCTGAGCCCTGTGGTGGAGAAAAACCGCTCCCCACCCTGACAGACTCGCGTCCGTCGTGACCACCTCCCAGGATGGGGGTAGGAAGGATTTCCCCTTCGATAATGAAGTGGGAAGAAGCCACCACCGAAGGGAAGCTTTGGTCGCCTGAGAGAGGGAGACGTTCCTGTCGAGGGACGTCGGCTTCCTGTCCCATTTGCGAAGGATGTCCCATTGAAGAGGACGCAGGTGAAACTGTGCGAAAGGGACTGCCTCCATTGCTGCCACCATCTTCCCCAGGAAGTGCATGAGGCGCCTCAAGGGGTGTGCCTGACCTTGAAGGAGAGATTGTACCCCCTTCTGTAGCGACCGCTGCTTGATCAGCGGAAGCTTCACTATCGCTGAGAGGGTATGAAACTCCATGCCAAGATATGTCAGCGATTGGGCCGGTGTCAGATTTGACTTTGGAAAATTGATGATCCACCCGAAACTCTGGAGAGTCTCCAGAGTAGCGTCGAGGCTGTGTTGGCATGCCTCTTGAGAGGGTGCCTTGATCAGGAGATCGTCCAAGTAAGGGATCACCGAGTGACCCTGAGAGTGGAGGACCGCTACTACAGTAGCCATAACCTTGGTGAAAACCCGTGGGGCTGTTGCCAGGCCGAACGGCAGTGCCACGAACTGCAGGTGTTCGTCTCCTATGGCGAAGCGCAAGAAGCGCTGGTGCTCTGGAGCAATCGGAACGTGGAGATAAGCATCTTTGATATCGATCGATGCAAGGAAATCTCCTTGGGACATTGAGGCGATGACGGAGCGGAGGGATTCCATCCGGAACCGCCTGGTCTTTACGTGTTTGTTGAGCAGTTTCAGGTCCAGGACAGGACGGAAAGACCCGTCCTTCTTTGGGACCACAAACAGGTTGGAGTAAAAACCGTGACCCTGTTGCTGAAGAGGAACAGGGACCACCACTCCTTCTGCCTTCAGAGTGCCCAGCGCCTGCAGAAGAGCCTCGGCTCGCTCGGGAGGCGGGGATGACCTGAAGAATCGAGTCGGGGGACGAGAGGTGAACTCTATCTTGTAACCGTGAGACAGAATGTCTCTCACCCAGCGGTCTTTTACCCGTGTCAGCCAGGTGTCGCAAAAGCGGGAGAGCCTGCCACCGACCGAGGATGCAGATTGCGGAGGCCGAAAGTCATGAGGAAGCCGCTTTGGTAGCGGCACCTCCGGTGGTCTTTTTAGGACGTGACTTAGACCGCCATGAATCAGAGTTCCTTTGATCTTTCTGAGGCCTTTTGGACGAGGGGAATTGGGACCTGCCCGCGCCCCGAAAGGACCGAAACCTCGACTGCCCCCTCCTCTGTTGGGGTATGTTCGGTTTGGGCTGGGGTAAGGATGTATCCTTCCCCTTGGATTGTTTGATGATTTCATCCAAACGCTCGCCAAACAATCGGTCGCCAGAAATTGGCAAACTAGTTAAGCGCTTTTTGGAAGCAGAATCTGCCTTCCATTCCCGTAGCCACAAGGCCCTGCGGAGTACCACCGAATTGGCGGATGCAACCGCCGTACGGCTCGCAGAGTCCAGGACAGCATTAATCGCGTAAGACGCCATTGCCGACGTCTGAGCGGTTATGGACGCCACCTGCGGCGCGGAAGTGCGTGTGGCTGCGTCAATTTGCGCTTGACCTGCTGATATAGCTTGTAGCGCCCATACGGCTGCGAATGCTGGGGCAAAAGAAGCGCCGATAGCTTCATAGATGGATTTCAACCAGAGCTCCATCTGCCTGTCAGTGGCATCTTTGAGTGAAGCCCCATCTTCCACTGCAAGTATGGATCTAGCCGCCAGTCTGGAGATTGGAGGATCCACCTTGGGACACTGAGTCCAACCTTTGACCACGTCAGGGGGAAAGGGATAACGTGTATCCTTAAGGCGCTTAGAAAAACGCTTATCTGGACAATCATGGTGATTCTGGACTGCCTCTCTGAAATCAGAGTGGTCCAGAAACATACTCGGTGCACGCTTGGGAAACCTGAAAAGGAATTTCTCCTGCTGAGAAGCTGACTCCTCCACCGGAGGAGCTGAGGGAGAAATATCCAACATTCGATTGATGGACGCAATAAGATCGTTCACTATGGCGTCCCCGTCCGGAGTATCAAGATTGAGAGCGGCCCCAGGATCAGAATCCTGATCAGCTGTCTCCGCGTCATCAACCAGAGATTCCCCCCGCTGAGACCCTGAACAATATGATGATGTCGAGGGAATCTCCAAGCGAGCTCGCTTAATCGGTCTGGGGCTGGGGTCCGTGTCAGAGCCCCCAGCCTGGGATCTATGAGATACCCCGGGGGGACATTGTTGGTCCAACTGAGGGGGGCCAGGGAACAATGATTCAACAGAGTCCCTGTGCTGAGATACCGGTCTGGACTGCAAGGCTTCTAGTATCTTAGCCATAGTTTCAGAGAGTTTATCCGTAAAGACTGCAAACTCCGTCCCTGTCACCTGGAGAGTGTCAGCAGGTGGCTCCCCCTGGGCCCCTCTTAGCAGAGGCTCCGGCTGAGCAAGTGCAGTAGGGGCCGAGCAGTGCACACAATGAGGGTCAGTGGAACCTGCCGGTAGCGGCGTCGTACATGCGGCGCAGGCAGCATAGTAAGCCTGTGTTTTGGCACCCCTGCCTTTTGTGGGCGCCATGCTATTGTCTTCCCTGAGCAACACAATAGGGATATATAGCCAGAAAACAACTGTGCACTATACAGTGTAAAGTATATACCATAAACATATAATTACACTTCTGCACAATGGGGCTAGCACCACAGGTGCTGCTTACCACCCGCTTAAAGCGGTTGTGAGGCCACCAGAATCCCTGCCTGGGTCTCCCAGAATTTGTCCCCCTCTGCAGCGTCCGAGGAGCTGACAGGAATGGCTGCCGGCGTCCTGAGGAGAGGAGGGAGCCGTGGGCGTGACCCAGAAAGTGCGGGAACTGGTGCCCCACAGTACACAGTGAGGGGGGTGGAGTATGCAAAGCATTCTCCAGCCCTCATTGCTGCTCGTCTGTACAGCGTCCCGCCCTTCCCCTGCTTGTCAGGGCTGTGGGCGGGAGGAAGAAAGACTAGGCCGCAGAAGCCGGGGACTCGAGTAATAAGCGCGGCCGCCGTAAAAGCGCGGCCGC
Source organism: Anomaloglossus baeobatrachus (assembly GCF_048569485.1). Classification (NCBI taxonomy): domain Eukaryota; kingdom Metazoa; phylum Chordata; class Amphibia; order Anura; family Aromobatidae; genus Anomaloglossus; species Anomaloglossus baeobatrachus. The sequence continues at coordinate 369,974,669 of NC_134357.1, forward strand.
GCGGAAGTCCCCGGCGCACTACAAGTCCCAGCCGCGCCTCAGTGTTAAACATGGCGGCGGCGGTCAGCGCGGTAGTCCCCCTACATAAACACACTCAGCGACGCTGAGTGTGTAATGGCACATTTAACCCGGTCAGCGCCGCGGTCCCCGGTGCACTAGCACACCCAGCAATGCTGGAGTGTTGCTGTGCTCGGTCCCCACGGGGACACAGAGTACCTCCAAGTAGCAGGGCCATGTCCCTGAACGATACCCGGCTCCTATCCAGCAGGCTCCCAGGAGTTGTGGATGAAGCACGGTCTCAGTGCCTGGAGACCGATAGGATCCCACTTCACCCAGAGCCCTAAGGGGGATGGGGAAGGAAAACAGCATGTGGGCTCTAGCCTCCGTACCCGCAATGGATACCTCAACCTTAACAACACCGCCGACAAGAGTGGGGTGAGAAGGGAGCATGCTGGGGGCCCTATATGGGCCCACTTTTCTTCCATCCGACATAGTCAGCAGCTGCTGCTGACCAATCTATGGAGCTGTGCGTGCATGTCTGCCTCCTTCGCACAAAGCATAAAAACTGAGGAGGCCGTGGGAGCACGGGGGGTGTATAGGCAGAAGGGGAGGGGCGTTACACTTTTTAGTGTAATACTTTGTGCGGCCTCCGGAGGCATAGCCTATACACCCAATTGTCTGGGTCTCCCAATGGAGCGACAAAGAAAAATACAGTAAATAGTGTCGAACAAGATACGTTGAAATTGTAACCGCTACATTGAGACCAAAACAGACTTTGTCCTTTTGACAATCCAAACGAATTGCTCAAGGGTCTGAAGAATAGATCTGCAGACTTTCCAGATTATGAGCAAAGTATGGCTACCTTCACACTTTAGCGATGCAGCAGCGATCCGACCAGCGATCTGACCTGGTCAGGATCGCTGCTGCATCGCTACATGGTCGCTGGTGAGCTGTCAAACAGGCAGATCTCACCAGCGACCAGTGACCAGCCCCCAGCCAGCAGCGACGTGCAAGCGACGCTGCGCTTGCACGGAGCCGGCGTCTGGAAGCTGCGGACACTGGTAACTAAGGTAAACATCGGGTATGGTTACCCGATGTTTACATTAGTTACCAGCGCACACCGCTTAGCTGTGTGTGCAGGGAGCAGGGAGCCGCGCACACTGAGCGCTGGCTCCTTGCTCTCCTAGCTACAGTACACATCGGGTTAATTAACCCGATGTGTAATGCAGCTACATGTGCAGAGAGCAGGGAGCCGCGCACACTGCTTAGCGCTGGCTCCTTGCTCTCCTAGCTACAGTACACATCGGGTTAATTAACCCGATGTGTACAGCAGCTACATGTGCAGAGAGCCGGAGCCGGCAGCACAGGCAGCGTGAGAGCGGCGGAGGCTGGTAACTAAGGTAAATATCGGGTAACCACCTTGGTTACCCGATGTTTATCTTGGTTACAGCTTACCGCAGCTGTCAGACGCCGGCTCCTGCTCCCTGCTCGCTTCATTTGTCGCTCTCTCGCTGTCACACACAGCGATCTGTGTGTCACAGTGGGAGAGCGCCTTTGAAGAAAACGAACCAGGGCTGTGTGTAACGAGCAGCGATCTCGCAGCAGGGGCCAGATCGCTGCTCAGTGTCACACACAGCGAGATCGCTAATGAGGTCACTGCTGCGTCACAAAAAGCGTGACTCAGCAGCGATCTCGGCAGCGAGCTTGCTGTGTGTGAAGCACCCCTAAGGCGCCTTGACAAGGATATTGTACAGATAGGGAAAGTTAATTATCACCCTTGACCCTAGCAGTGCCATTAAAAAGGCCAGGATTTTTGTGAAACCCTCTTAGCGTTGTGGCCAGCCCAAATTGCACCGATAGTGCACCGATAGTGATGCTACCTGACTGCAAAGAGGAGAAAACGTTGATGGGCCTGAAAAATTGGCACATGCAGATAAGCGTCCTGAAAAATCTAGCAATGAAAGGAATTGTCATGTCATGTCATGAATGCGACCACAGACCGAAGCGACTCCATCTTGAAGTGACAAAGCTGAACCCATTTGTTCAGATGCTTTAAATCTAAAATTGGCTGTACTGAGCCGTCCTTTATGGGGGATAACGAATAGGTTCAACTAAAATCTCCTGAAGCGCTCTGAAAAGGGAACTCCTACAAATCAGCCCTGCCCTAAGCAGGTAAACTATGGCTCAATCAAAATAAACTCGTGCTGGAAGACGAGAATGAGCAAAACAATCCTGAGGTAGGGTGGTGAACTCTATCCTGTAACACATAGAGAGGACTTCCCTAACCCAAAGATCTCTGATTGCCCCAAGGTGGCCGCCCACTTAGGAGAAAGTTCCATGTGGGTTTCACTGGTCAAACATTGATTTTTCTACTTCCACCGAATGGCTTACATCCTGATCCAAAGGGGGGGTCCACTGGAGTGAACCTAAAGGTAGTTTGTCTATGTTCCTGAGGAATCTTCGGCCTGATTGGCAGACTCAACTCCTGTGCTGGAAATTGATGACTGGGGGGGGGGGGGGACTAATATGGATCTAAGATTCCAAACTGGAACATGAATCTGGGGAGATAGAATCCATTGGGAAGAGGAAAGGTAACCAAGGTGCTTCCCCTGTGCAGATCAAGATGATGAGGAACCCTGAGCTCCAAAAATGTTCCGGCAAAATGCTTGATCCCCCCATTGACTTACATTATACTCGGGTGTTTTATTCCAACTGCTCTTAACAAGTACGAAGCACCCGAGCATGGTAGTGCTCACTCATCACTAGCCTCTACAACCAAGAGACCTCACATGCAATGCACTACATGCATTACTATGTACAAAATATATATGTATTAAATATGTTTAGTTTTGTGCCTGGTAATAGCTTATTAGACATTAAATTTTGGCATTTTGTATCAGTAATGTAGGTGATACATTATATTTCCTCAGTGAACTTTATTTGGTAAAAAAAAAAAAAAAAATGTTGGAGGTTTGGAGAAATGTTAGGTCCAGTAACCTATAATGCAAATGCTAAAATTCCTAAATTCACAGCTTTTCAAAGTGCAGTCCTTTTCATAATGTAGGAGTCCCAGTATGACTTAGTCAGTCACATTATATCTGCATAATTATATTCATTGTTTACTAAACAAAAACGACACGATTCTCCAAATTCCAATGAAAATCTGATATATCTGGGCCCATTTTGCCCAATGCATGCAAAAGCAATTTAGAAAAGGTCACTGTTACAAAGACTAAAAACTTCAAAACTGAAGACAGCCCTTTCCAAAAATAATTTCGCAAGGATGAAAAGAAAGGTCGTAGAGTAATGGATAAGGGCAGAACAAAGAAGAACTCAAAATAAATCAGACTAACTAAGGGAACGCTTACATGGTGTACAGTGATTGTTTAAAATAAGAACAATGGCGCATAGTCACATCTGACAAATTCCGGGGACACAAACACTATTTGCTAGGACATCCATCCGTCATGTGCAAGTCAAAAAAGCCAGCAAGATAATAACGCACATATATTGAGTTAATTCAGAAAATTGACTACCAGCTCCAAGCAAGAGACATTGTTTTACAGTGATACATACCTGACCTTCAGATTGTAATGCAGGCTTTCTAGACAATTCATGTAAGAAACGTTTAGAATAAAAGAAGTTATTCAGCGACTATCTTCCACATCAGAATATGATTCTGCGGTTATGTCCAGTGGCCGCTTGATAGGCATCTGGAGCAGGCACCTATCCTAAATAATAGGACAAATACACGATGTACGCTGGCATTCACGAGACCGGGTTAGGCTGGTTTCACACATCCGGTTTTTGGCGTCAGGCACAATCCGGCAAAAAAACTGATGCGACGGATCCGGCGAAATAAAATGATCTGTCCAGTTTTTTCTATGCGGTCCTTCCGTTTTTTGACGGATCTGTTGTGATACTGAGCATGCGCAGTTCAAAAAACCGGATCCATAGTTGGATTACGTCATATGCTGGATGACAATGCATCCGGTGCCCATAGGCTTCAATTATACAACATGCCAGATGGCACCGATTCGGCGTGGTCCGGTTTTTTGCCAGAGACAAAAAACACTGCATGCAGCGTCCTTTCCGGCAGCCGGACGAAAAAATTTCACCAGATCTGGCAGACGCCGCATGCAACGCAAGGCCCTCCACAATCCGGCGCTAATACAAGTCAATGGGGAATAAAATGGATCAGTTTTATCCGATTTCGCCGGATTGTGCCTGACGGCAAAAAATGGATGTGTGAGACAAGCCTTAGCAGCCAACTGTCATCACTTCAGCTGTGCCTCTAATATCCCAATGTAAAAGAGGTGCTGGATGACCCCCCATATTTAAAACTTGTTCAATCACTTAAGAATGGGGCTATATAGTCATTTAGGTCACAACACAGTTCACACATTCAAAAAATCACAGCATGTCTTTGGTACACTGCTGCATTACGCATCAATGTGGTCAGATCATGACCCCAAGTGTACCGAAACTCCAACAGGCAGTAACAGTACCCTATGGGGTCGCAATATGTCTCCTTTGATCTCCATAACGTCGGGATGTAACAGCAGCATAGAGCAACTCGTTGATCTGCGACCTGTATCACAGCCAAAATCAATGTGTAGGCCGAGCCTAACTGTTAAAAGGAGAAATAGTGGTGTTAAACAAAAATAAGCTCTCAATGTGTAACCCAAGAAAACATCAAAATGAAATAGAAAAAAAAAAAAATCCAGCGGATCACAGGCAAGGTAAGCATAAAAACTTACATCTTTATTTTCGCAGTTTTAAAATTCACTTCGCAGGTGGTATCCACAGAACAGTAAAACAGAAAACAATTCATCCAGCGTTTCGACATAAAAAATAGTCATAAGGTCTTATTCATGGAATTCTAGAAAACATCACACTGAGCGCTCAGTGGTGATCATCCAAAACACTCCTAATTTCCAACACCGATTGTTTTTACATCTCATGTAGCCTGTTTGTCTTTTTGAGAATAGTGCACTCATTATTGGATGTGTACTTAGTTGGAGTTATTTTTACTTTTCCGTGGATGCCAACTTACCAGTGTGAAATTACTGTCTCCCTCTTTGCAGGCATTTTATTTCAGTTTTCAAATTTAAAAAAAAAAAAAAAAATATCTGTCCTATCAGTCATAAAAAAAACTCCAATTTCACACTAAATAATAATGGAGAGAAAAATAAAAACCTAAGTAGGCCCTATGAAAACTCCAATATGCAGCTCCCTTAGGGTTTGTTCAGATGTAGAGTTGTTGACGTGTGTTTTCTGTGCATTTTTCATCTGGAAATCACACCGATTTACTGTTACAACAAAATGATTGAGGTTTTAAAAAAAATGCAAGATGTCAAAACTTTCAGCATTTTTACTGCAAGTTTTCTTAATTGAGATCAAAATGGCTTAGGATAACAAAGGAACCAAAATGGGTAAATTCCACTATGGCCATAACAGCCGTGACACGCAATACGACAGCACTGTCACCAAGAGCAGCGGGGAAGCCCGGGTGTAACCTCCAGTGAACTGAGTGATGTCAGCTACTCACAGCCAGTTCCCCAGTGCTGTCAGTCTTTCCCAGAGCCTGCAAAAAGCGGACATGTTTTCTTTATCTCCAGGCTCCGCATGTAGTAGTGCTGGGACAGTCATTGGGCTTCATATTCATTATGTCGGATCTGCAAGGGCGTTTTGGGGGTTAATAAAGGGATGAAAAAGGGTGTGTGTATTTCATTTCAAATAAAGGATTGAGTGTGTGTGTTTGTTTGTTTGTTTGTTTGTTTGTGTGCGCTTTTTTATTTCCTTTTCACTTACAGGATTAGTAATGGGGGTGGGGGGTCTCAGACATCTCCCATTACTAATCTAGAGCTTAATGGCAGCTGACAAATCACAGCTGTCATTAACGCCTTATATTACCCCGATTGGCAGAGAACCAGGGCAATTGGGATGAGCTGGATAAAGCCCAAGATTGTCACATTTTATGGATGCGACAATTCTGGGCAGCTGAGGGCTGGTATTTTTAAAGGCCATGTCTCACTAAGCAACATCGCTAGCGACATCGCTGCCAAGTCACGTTTTTTGTGACGCAACAGCGACCTTGCTAGCGTGTGTGACATCCAGCAATGACCTGGCCCCTGCTGTGAGGTCGACGGTCGTTGCTGAATGTCCTGGACCATTTTTTGGTTGTTGCTCTCCTGCTGTGAAGCACACATCGCTGTGTTTGACAGTGAGATAGCAACGATCAGAATGTGCAGGGAGCAGGCTTCTGCGGACGCTGGTAACCAAGGTACACATCGGATAACCAAGCAAAGGCTTTGCTTGGTTACCCGATATTTACCTTGGTTACAAGCGTCCGCAGCTTCTAGAAGCCGGCTCCCTGCACACGTAGTCAAGGTACACATCGGGTAACTATAAGCAAAGCGCTTTGCTTAGTAACCTGATGTGTACTATTGTTACCAAGCACAGCGACGTTACCTAGGGTCGCTGGTGGCTGATCTCTGATCGCTAAGGAGATCTGCCTGTTTGACAGCTCACCAGCAACCATGTAACGCCGCTCCGGCGATCCCTGCCAGGTCAGATCACTGGTGGGATCGCTGGAGCATCGCTAAGTGTGACGGTACCTTAAGGCTAGGGGGGTAGGCAGGAGAGCAATATCCATGGCGCCTTCCATACTGATAACACCAGCCCCCACCTGTCTGTGTTAGAGTGGCTGGATATACAAAATGTGGGAGGGAGGGACCCTACATCTTTTCCCACCCCCCTAGGTCTTTCCCCCCCCCCCCCCCTCTATTTTGATATCCAGCCACGGCAAAGCTCACAGGTGGAGGCTTGAGCCTGCCATTTTTGTCTTACCCGCGCCGGCTTGCAAAATATGGCAGGAGTCTACATAATTTCTTTAGAATTTAATCTTTACATTACCATACAGCAAACTGACTGCAACCAATCACAGACACAGTGTGGGGGGTGGGGGGGGATGTATAGCAGTCTTGGGGGGGGGAAATCACAGACAATGGCACAGAGGGTAGATAAAATACATTTAAGTTTGTGGGTGTAACATGAAAAAAAATGTTTGTGGGGTATGAAAATTTTTTCAAGGCACTGTATGTGATGAATGTATAACTGCTGGAGGTCCCACTATTTTGGATAGCAGAGAATTTGTGTGAATGCGTGATCAGTGCTTTATTAATTTCTATTTTACTGAGAGAATGGCAATCCCCTTCAATTTCATAGAAATGAATGGCGTTGTGGCCATGCAAGCGCACTACCACTCCATTTATAAATGGGAAATCTGACTCTTGTTCTCAAGACAAATGAGTGTTCCACTCTTCGGACCCCCAGAGATTATACTTTTATCCTCTATTCTGTGGATAGGTAATACATTTATTTTGTGGGAAAACCACTTTAAAATGAGGCTGCTGATGAACACTCTTAAAAAAAGAGGATTTTTATATCATGTGTCTTTGTAAATACGGCCGAGCAGCACTGAATCTAAAATGTTCAGGGCTTGAAAATTCCAACTTTTTCAATCATTCACACTCCTTACCAGCAAGGACGGGCGGCGTTCACACTTTGCTCCGTTCTCTACGCCTCTCTTGGCTCGGTTTCTGTACCCAGTGCTCTGCACAACAAGTTGGTCATCCGTTTTCGGTGCCACTTTATGGTTTGTCGAGATAGTACTAGCATAATCTTGACTTGGGAAAACTTAGTGGGAGGAGAAAAAAAAACCAGAATGTTAATAATGTTGTACTTTAGGGGGGGGGGGGACAAAACATCTTTAATGTTATTTTGTTAACTAAAGACATAAGGTTCTATAAACACAAATATCAGAATTACAATAAAATGGATCCCAAATCTCTGAACCGCAGAGTAGACACAACGTCAGCGCCGCGGAAGGGAGGGGAAGCAGCGCATGAGGCTCAGAAGTGGACAAAAGGACGGACAGCGGTTTGTTACTTTATAACTAGGGATGATCAAATACCTCAAATATTCGGCTTCACGAATATTTGCCGAATAGGTCGCCGCTATTCGACTATTCGCGAATATTCGATGCGCAATGTAAGTCTATGGGAAACTCTAATAACAACTATTCGGGCTTCCCATATACTTACATTCCGCATCGAATATTCGCATAGCGGCGACCTATTCGTCAGATATTCGCGAAGCCGAATATTTGAGGTATTCGATCATCCCTATTTATAACTGCTGCCAAGGCCAAAGTTTTTATGAAAAGGGACAACCCCTTTAAAAGGGAACCTGTCAGCAGAAATTTTGGTTTAAACCTAAAAGTTTCCCCCTCTGCAGCTCCTGGGCTGCATTCTAGCAAGGTTTCTATTGTTTTTGTGCCCCCTTTTAAACCAAATTAAATACTTTATAAAGTTGTACCTTTTGGTATGCAAATCTTGTAAATTGTCCATGGGGGCGGGCTATCTGGTGTCCGTTACTGTCCCTCCTGCCACTTTATGCTGTCCCCCAACGCTCCATTTCATACCTCATGACGACGCCCAGTGCTCCCGACGTCTCGTGCATGCGCCGTTCCACTCTCGCGGTACTGAGCACTGTTCTCAGTGTGACCGCAGGTGACGTGTTGCGCAGGCGCGAGATTATGGGCGGCGCTGTGATTGTCATCAGCAAGTACCCGCCCATAATCTCGTGCCCGCGCTTTCCCCTCTGCCTCCACCGTTCTGCGCAAGCGCTGGCCAGATGAACTCACGTCACCTCTTACCCAGCTTTCCCTGGACCAAAAAAATTGATGGGAGGAGCGGAGCAGCACACCACGGTGACGTGGGTTCATCTGGCCAGCGCTTGCGCAGAATGGTGTAGGCAGAGGGGAAAGCGCGGGCACGAGATTATGGGCGAATACTTGCTGATGACAAGCACACCGCCGCCTATAATCTCACGCCTGCGCAACACGTCACCAGCGGTCACACTGAGTACAGTGCTCAGTACCGCGAGAGTGGCACGGCGCATGCGCGAGACGTCGGGAGCACTGGGCGGCGTCATGAGGTATGAAATGGAGCGTTAAAGGGACAGCATAAAGTGGCAGGAGGGACAGTAATGGACACCAGACAGCCAGCCCCCATGGACAATTTACAAGATTTGCATACCAAAAGGTACAACTTTATAAAGTATTTAATTTGGTCTAAAAGGGGGCAGAAAAACTATAGGAACCTTGCTAGAATGCAGCCCAAGAGCTGCAGAGGGGGAAACGTTTAGGTTTAGTGCAAAATTTCTGCTGACAAGTTCCCTTTAACTGTGGTGAAAGTCTGGAAAAGCTAGAAATTCAAACATTAGGGATCAGCCCCCTAATCTCAGTAAAGAAGGTAAGAATTGGACTAGGAGTCTGGTACAATTCTTACCTTCAATACCAAGATTAAAAAAAAAAAAAGAACTAGTCAATGACAGGGACTGGTCCGTAATACTGGAACATCTCCGTGCGATGCTGAGCACTTTTAGCTGTTCTGAATTCTTCTTCATCTCACAAAATATTGATTATCAGAAGAAAAATCACCTGTAACTGCAGAAATTGGGGGGGGTTTAGTCATTTCAGGTTCACTATAACTGGTAAAGGGATTGTCCTATTAAAAAGAACCTCTCACGTGATTCAGAGACCGGCCCCTACATTACAAACTAAACTATGTTTAGCTCAGAAATACTGTGCTTTTTTGGTGAGAAAGTAAAAAATGCAGCTGGGAACGAAGTGACTAGTCACAGAGTTAGGTCTCCCCCATTTTCTCCCTGCTCTCAGGCAGAAAGACAGGAGAGAGACATATCCATGCTGCTAGTGTTTCGTGCAGCATGAATCCCGTGACAAGGTGCCTTTAAAGGGAATCTGTCACCAAGGTTTTGCCACCTAATCTGAGAGCAGCATAATGTAGAGACAGAGATCCTGATTCCAACGATGTGTCACTTACTGAGCTTCTTAGTGTAGTTTTGATAAAAATCAAGGAGCAGTAAGTTATCATTAGAGGACTACTTGGCATCCATATTCATGAGCTTTTTATAACTGATAGATCTGCAGCTGAGAAATATTGATTTTTATCAAAATGACAGCAAACAGCTCAGTAAGTGACACATCGCTGCAATCAGGATCTCAGTCACTATATTATGCTGCTCTCAGATGGGGTAGTAAAAACCTGGTGACAGATTCCCTTTAAGCCATACAGATGCAAAAATGCACCCTCATATTAGCAGTGTCTAGATTAACCAGCAGGAGGAGCTACTATAAAGAGCAGCTCCCATAATAATTTAAAAAAAAAATATAAATATATATATTTATTTTTTTTTTTTTGTTAGAATAAGAGCCATATATTAGCATAATTTTCTTGCTGTAGCCACTATAGGTTACAAAAGATTCAGCTGTCAGACCTGCATAGATCAGCTAAGCAGAAGATCCTTTAGATAATAGGATTTACTCATGGGAATTGTATCTTCTTAGTTTAAAGATCTGCCACACGACAAAAGTGACCAGTTTTTGCTCGTATTTTTATTCTTCACGCTCCCAAGTATTCAGGGTTTTTTTGTTTTTGTCATCTGGACACTTGACAGGTCCTTTTTTAACTTTTGAACCCAATTTTTCGATTACAGTACAACAGTAAAGCTTTACTTACATTTATACCCAGAGTCCAGCTCAAAAGCGTTTATAATTTTCAGCAGACCATCAACCAGAAGCTTGAACCTTGGACTATCCTGAAGACTTCTATAAAAAATAAAAAAAAAAATAACAACTTGAAAGTCTGGAAAGCCTTCAGAATTTGCTGCTTAGATTTAACTAAGAATACATCGAATTTTCATAAAAGTCCTAAAAGTAGATAAAGAACCAAAATCAAACAAACGAGGAAAAATTATTAGACTTCATAATCATGTTATTGAAGAAAATGATCGAATGTCACGTTTTTTGAGTGGCAATCCTGTAGGATTAGCAGATAATCTGAGGATTAAATTAGAGTCTGGTGTTTTCGATCTATAAGATGATCAGGTCTCTGGGAAAGTGTGTCATGGCATGAACAAAGGAGATTTCTGAAGACCTCAAGAGTTGTCAAGAGCGGAGGTCCGAAGTGAGCACAGCGGCGGGGAGCGGTGATCGCAGGAAGACATCTATAGTACAATACCAGGCTGCAGATGGCCACTCGCCACCACCGCCGTGCTCAGGGGAAAGTGTGCGCACAACATATGCTGTGGGCTCCACAAAGATGGCCGCAGTCTTCTCCCCAAGCTGTGATCTGGACAGCCCAGGGGGCCGTGCTACAGTGAAGGAGATAGTCAGCCTCCGACCCTATCATCTCCTATGAACAGGGACTGTAGTATTTGGGCTAACTGTCGTTACACACTGCAAATCCAAGATGGCAGCCCCCAGTGTTTCAGTAAAAATAGCAGTAAATAAAAACTACATAAACAATGAATTTAATTTTGTATAAAAAATAATTGATTCCATAATCAGTAATTATTAACACAAAAATTAAAAATCACAGCACCTTCTCTTTAATATTCATAAGGTTGGAAAAGGATACAAAATCATCTCAGTTTCCATTCCACCAATTCACAGTAAATTCAAAACAAAAGATTATCTTCCTTAGGACTAGTCACCCAACAGAGATCACTCCAAGACAAAAGGCGTATAATGGTCCAGAAAGTTACAAAAGAACCCAAAAGGAACCTCTAAGCAACTAAAGGCCACTCTCGCTAATGTTACTGAGTAACCATGACAGGATTGCAAGGAGAAAGTGACTGACGAGTAACGAGGTCTTCATTAAAATGGCACCGGAGATTGCGGTGCGCGCTGACTCCTGCGCCATTTTCGTGAAGACATTTCTCTAGCAATGCGTATGCGGCAACAACAGTAGCCAGTGTGTGGCAGCAACGCACAAAATTTGAATAAAGAGAAATGGGTAAGCCAGGAAGACGCCGAAGGAGGAATGTTATAACTGGTGATGGAAACATCCCATCTAGCCCCAGAATGATATCAATACAAACATTGCCTCAGGGAGCAAAAATATTAAGCCCTCCATATCACAAAAGAAGGGAATTTTGTTTACTTACCGTAAATTCCTTTTCTTCTAGCTCCTATTGGGAGACCCAGACAATTGGGTGTATAGCTTCTGCCTCCGGAGGCCACACAAAGTATTACACTTTAAAAAGTGTAACCCCTCCCCTCTGCCTATACACCCTCCCGTGCATCACGGGCCCATCAGTTTTGGTGCCAAAGCAGGAAGGAGGAAACTTATAAATTGGTCTAAGGTAAACTCAATCCGAAGGATGTTCGGAGAACTAAACCATGAACCAAAGAACAATTCAACATGAACAACATGTGTACACAAAAGAACAACAGCCCGAAAAGAACAGGGGCGGGTGCTGGGTCTCCCAATAGGAGCTAGAAGAAAAGGAATTTCCGGTAAGTAAACAAAATTCCCTTCTTCTTTGTCGCTCCATTGGGAGACCCAGACAATTGGGACGTCCAAAAGCAGTCCCTGGGTGGGTAAAAGAATACCTCGATAAAAAGAGCCGTAAAACGGCCCCCTCCTACAGGTGGGCAACCGCCGCCTGAAGGACTCGCCTACCTAGGCTGGCATCTGCCGAAGCATAGGCATGCACCTGATAATGTTTCGTGAAAGTGTGCAGACTCGACCAGGTAGCCGCCTGACACACCTGCTGAGCCGTAGCCTGGTGCCGCAATGCCCAGGACGCACCCACGGCTCTGGTAGAATGGGCTTTCAGCCCTGAAGGAACCGGAAGCCCAGAAGAACGGTAGGCTTCAAGAATCGGTTCCTTGATCCACCGAGCCAAGGTTGACTTGGAAGCCTGCGACCCTTTACGCTGGCCAGCGACAAGGACAAAGAGCGCATCAGAACGGCGCAGGGGCGCCGTACGAGAAATGTAGAGTCTGAGTGCTCTCACGAGATCTAACAAGTGCAAATCCTTTTCACATTGGTGAACTGGATTAGGACAAAAAGAAGGTAAGGAGATATCCTGATTGAGATGAAAAGGGGATACCACCTTAGGGAGAAATTCCGGGACCGGACGCAGAACCACCTTATCCTGGTGAAACACCAGGAAGGGGGCTTTGCATGACAGCGCTGCTAGCTCAGACACTCTCCGAAGTGATGTGACTGCCACTAGGAAGACCACCTTCTGCGAAAGGCGTGAAAGAGAAACATCCCTCATCGGCTCGAAAGGTGGTTTCTGAAGAGCCGTTAGCACCCTGTTAAGATCCCAGGGTTCTAGCGGACGCTTGTAAGGTGGGACTATGTGGCAAACCCCCTGCAGGAACGTGCGTACCTGCGGAAGCCTGGCTAGACGCTTTTGAAAAAACACGGAAAGCGCCGATACTTGTCCCTTGAGAGAGCCGAGAGACAAACCCTTGTCCATTCCGGATTGAAGGAAAGACAGAAAAGTGGGCAAGGCAAACGGCCAGGGAGTAAAACCCTGATCAGAGCACCAGGATAAGAAGATCCTCAACGTCCTGTGGTAGATCTTGGCGGACGTTGGTTTCCTGGCCTGTCTCATAGTGGCAATGACCTCTTGAGATAACCCTGAAGATGCTAGGATCCAGGACTCAATGGCCACACAGTCAGGTTGAGGGCCGCAGAATTCAGATGGAAAAATGGCCCTTGAGACAGCAAGTCTGGTCGGTCTGGTAGTGCCCACGGTTGACCCACCGTGAGATGCCACAGATCCGGGTACCACGACCTCCTCGGCCAGTCTGGGGCGATGAGGATGGCGCGGCGGCAGTCGGACCTGATCTTGCGTAACACTCTGGGCAGCAGTGCCAGAGGAGGAAATACATAAGGCAGTCGAAACTGCGACCAATCCTGAACTAATGCGTCTGCCGCCAGAGCTCTGTGATCTTGAGACCGTGCCATGAATGCCGGGACCTTGTTGTTGTGCCGGGACGCCATTAGGTCGACGTCCGGCGTTCCCCAGCGGCAACAGATCTCTTGAAACACGTCCGGGTGAAGAGACCATTCCCCTGCGTCCATGCCCTGGCGACTGAGAAAGTCTGCTTCCCAGTTTTCTACGCCCGGGATGTGAACTGCGGAGATGGTGGAGGCTGTGGCTTCCACCCACAGCAGAATCCGCCGAACTTCTTGGAAGGCTTGACGACTGCGTGTGCCGCCTTGGTGGTTGATGTACGCCACCGCCGTGGCGTTGTCCGACTGAATTCGGATCTGCCTGCCTTCCAGCCACAGCTGGAACGCCTTTAGGGCTAGATACACTGCCCTTATCTCCAGAACATTGATCTGAAGGGAAGATTCTGTCTGAGTCCAGGTGCCCTGAGCCCTGTGGTGGAGGAAGACCGCTCCCCACCCTGACAGACTCGCGTCCGTCGTGACCACAGCCCAGGATGGGGGCAGGAAGGATTTTCCTTTCGACAGAGAAGTGGGAAGAAGCCACCACTGAAGAGAGGCTTTGGCTGCCCGAGAAAGGGAGACGTTCCTGTCGAGGGACGTCGACCTCCTGTCCCATTTGCGGAGAATGTCCCATTGGAGTGGACGCAGATGAAACTGCGCAAATGGAACTGCCTCCATTGCTGCCACCATCTTCCCTAGGAAGTGCATGAGGCGCCTCAAGGGGTGTGACTGGGCTCGAAGGAGAGATTGCACCCCTGTCTGTAGTGAACGCTGTTTGTCCAGCGGGAGCTTCACTATCGCTGAGAGAGTATGAAACTCCATCCCGAGGTAAGTTAGCGATTGGGTCGGTGTCAATTTTGACTTTGGGAAATTGATGATCCACCCGAACCTCTGGAGAGTCTCCAGAGCAGTGTTCAGGCTGTGTTGGCATGCCACCCGGAAGGGTGCCTTGACTAGAAGATCGTCTAAGTAAGGGATCACCGAGTGTCCCTGAGAGTGCAGGACTGCCACCACTGTTGCCATGACCTTGGTGAAGACCCGTGGGGCTGTCGCCAGGCCGAAAGGCAGTGCCACGAACTGAAGGTGTTCGTCTCCGATGGCGAAACGCAGGAAGCGCTGATGCTCTGGTGCAATCGGCACGTGGAGATAAGCATCCCTGATGTCGATTGATGCTAGGAAGTCTCCTTGGGACATCGAGGCGATGACGGAGCGGAGAGATTCCATCCGGAACCGTCTGGTTTTCACGTGTCTGTTGAGCAGTTTGAGGTCCAGAACGGGACGGAATGATCCGTCCTTTTTTGGCACCACAAACAAGTTGGAGTAAAAACCGCGACCACATTCTTGAAGGGGAACAGGGATCACCACTCCTTCTGCCTTCAGAGTGTTCACCGCCTGAAAAAGAGCATCGGCTCGCTCGGGGGGCGGAGATGTTCTGAAGAAACGAGTCGGAGGACGAGAGCTGAGCTCTATCCTGTAACCGTGAGACAGAATGTCTCTCACCCATCGGTCTCGGACATGTGGCAACCAGGCGTCGCAAAAGCGGGAGAGCCTGCCACCGACCGAGGATGCGGTTTGGGGAGGCCGAAAGTCATGAGGAGGCCGCTTTGGGGGCGGCTCCTCCGGCGGTCTTTTTAGGACGTGACTTAGACCGCCATGAATCAGAGTTCCTCTGGCCCTTCTGTGGCCTGTTGGACGTGGAGAATTGAGACTTGGCTGAGGGCCGAAAGGACCGAAACCTCGGTTGTATCTTCCGTTGCTGAGGTCTATTTGGTTTGGACTGGGGTAAGGACGAGTCCTTTCCCTTGGATTGTTTAATAATTTCATCCAATTGCTCGCCAAACAGACGGTCGCCAGAAAATGGCAAACCGGTTAAGAACTTCTTGGAGGCAGAGTCTGCCTTCCATTCGCGTAGCCACATGGCCCTGCGGACTGCCACTGAATTGGCGGATTCTACCGCTGTACGGCTCGCAGAGTCCAGGACGGCGTTCATGGCGTAGGACGAAAAAGCCGACGCCTGAGAGGTTAAAGACACAACCTGCGGAGTAGAGGCACGTGTGACTGCATTAATCTCAGACAGACAAGCTGAGATAGCTTGGAGTGCCCATACGGCTGCGAATGCCGGAGCAAAAGACGCGCCTATGGCTTCATAGATGGATTTCATCAGGAGCTCTATTTGCCTGTCAGTGGCATCCTTGAGCGATGAACCATCTGCCACTGCTACTATGGATCTAGCCGCCAGTCTAGAGACTGGAGGATCCACCTTGGGACACTGAGCCCAACCCTTAACTACGTCAGTGGGGAAGGGGTAACGTGTGTCATTAAGGCGCTTAGTAAAGCGCTTGTCCGGAAAAGCTCGGTGTTTCTGGACTGCATCTCTGAAGTTGGAGTGATCGAAAAACGCACTCCGTGTACGTTTGGGAAACCTAAATTGGTGTTTCTCCTGCTGTGAAGCTGACTCCTCAATCGGTGGAGCTGGAGGAGAAAGTTCTAGCACCTGGTTGATGGACGCTATAAGGTCATTTACTATGGCGTCCCCTTCAGGTGTATCAAGATTGAGAGCAGCGTCAGGATCAGAGCCCTGACCTGCCACCTCCGCTTCATCCTCCAGAGAGTCCTCATGCTGAGACCCTGAGCAGTGTGATGAAGTCGAGGGAAGCTCCCAGCGAGCCCGCTTAGCCGGTCTGGGACTGCGGTCCGTGTCGGAGTCCTCACCGTGGGACCTAGGAGTCGCCCCAGGAGCACTTTGCTGCGCCGACCGAGGGGGGCCTGGGGGCAATGATTCAACAGTGCCCGGGGCCTGTGTTACCGGTCTGGACTGCAAAGCTTCTAGTATCTTAGCAGACCATCTATCCATAGACTGAGCCATGGATTGTGAAAGTGACTCAGAAAGTTTCTCAGCCAACACTGCAAACTCTGTCCCTGCCACCTGGACAGTGGTAGCCGGTGGTTCTACCTGGGCCGAGGGTCCCACCAGCGCCTGAGGCTCCGGCTGAGTGAGTGTCACAGGAGCTGAGCATTGCACACAATGAGGGTAGGTGGAACCTGCAGGTAACATAGCCGCACAAGAGGTACAGGTTGCAAAATAAGCCTGTGCCTTGGCACCCTTGCTTTTTGCGGACGACATGCTGTTGTCTCCTCTTAGAGACATCAGTGAGGGTATATAGCCAAAAGCAAATAATGCGGCCGAACAGAGCAAATGTATACAATATATGGATATATATATATACACTTCGGCACCCAGGGGGGCCAGCACCTAGTAACCGGTGCGGCTTACCGACCGCCCTCAGCGGTTGTGTGTCCACCAGATTCCCTGCCTGGGCCTCCCAGAGCTGTGGAGCTCGGTCTGAAGTTCTCCACCGGCAGAAGTGATGATAACAATGGCTGCCAGCGTTCTCAGAGGAGGAGGGGGCCGTGGGCGTGCCTCAGAAAGTGCGGGAATCTGGTGCTCCACAGTGCTCAGTGAGGGGGGAGGAGGATACCTAAGTATGCTCCAGCCCTCACCGCTGACGTCCAGTCTAGCATCCCGCCCTTACCCCTGACTGGCAGGCCCGGGGGCGGGAGTATGCGGTACTAGGCCGCAAAAGCCGGGGACTAAATTTAGTAACGCGGCCGGCAAACAGGCGCGGTCGGCGCGGTAGTCCCGGCGACACAAAACACACAGCAGCCGCTGCAGCGTCCGTTACACAGGTGCTCTATGCACCGTCCCCAAGGGGACACAGAGTACCTCAGAGAAGCAGGGCCTGTCCCTGATGATACCCGGTCTCCTGTCCGTCAGATTCCCCCAGGGGCTGCGGAGGGAGCCCGGTCCCAGTGCATGGTGACCGGTTAGGATCCCACTTCACCCAGAGCCCCTAAGGGATGGGGAAGGATAACGGCCTTTGTACCCGCAATGGGTACCTCAACCTTAACAGCACCGCCGACCAGAGTGGGGTGAGAAGGGAGCATGCCGGGAGCCCTGTTAGGGGCCCTCTTTTCTTCCATCCGATAAAGTCAGCAGCTGCTGCTGACTAAAATGTGGAGCTTGCGTGAATGTGTGCCTCCTTCAACACAAAGCAAAAAACTGATGGGCCCGTGATGCACGGGAGGGTGTATAGGCAGAGGGGAGGGGTTACACTTTTTAAAGTGTAATACTTTGTGTGGCCTCCGGAGGCAGAAGCTATACACCCAATTGTCTGGGTCTCCCAATGGAGCGACAAAGAAAATTAAAACGTTAAAAGCTCTTAGAAAATGGTATCACAAGCAAGAAATGTATTTTTTTCTTAACAGATAAAAAACTATGCACGTTTGGGATCACTGTCGCAATTACCTGAACAATCATATTACGAGGTCATTTTACCCTAAAATAAACGCTCTAAATATGGGTGTGGGAAGGGGGGGGGGGGCGACTACAGTATTTTTTGCTATTTCGACACACACAAAATAAATGGTGTCATTCAAAAGCACAATTTGACCTGCAAGTAGCAAGCTACGGCTAGGTCAGCAGAAAAATTAGGCGCCGCTCACATCAGCGGTATTTTGCCTCAAAACCGGCTCCGTCACAAATGCGTTTCAGTTCTATTAATTTCCAATGGACTAACGACAAGATGCGGTCACATGGGGTTGTGTATGACGAACACAACCGCATGTGACCATATCTTGCCGTGACTCCACTGGAAATTAATAGAACTGAAACACATTTGTGACGGAGCCGGTTTTGCGTCAAAATACCGCTGATGTGAGCGGCGCCTAACAAAAGCGCAAAAAAGAAAAATTGCCCGTCCTTAAGGGGTTAATTCTATAGAAATGTTGTAGCAGGACCTTAAGTGAGCAGCTCAAGCGAGAAAGCCACCAACATACAGAGATAACGGGGAATGGCCATTGATCATTAATCGTGCCAAATTACCAGAAATATTTAGATGCTACACAAGGGTTACACGAGATACTGAAAGCAAAGGGTTCACATACATGTGATATTGGATCATTTTCCTTAATAATATAATAATATAACCCCCCCCATAAGGGGGGGGGGGACAGAGGAGCGTGAAAAACTAACAGTGATAAACAACCAAAACCATGACACAGCAGGCTCACAGAGACTTATCTGACAAAAAGTGATAAGGAGGAAAACTAAAGCAGGGCGGAAATAACCAGAGAACAGGAGAAATTCCAAAGCACACCAAGGGACATGCAGTAAATCACCAGACTGCAAAACAATAGCAGCAGGAAGCTATAGTCACCTCAGGAAGACAAATTCCTCCATCTTAAAAAGGTGGGCAATAACTGTGATGGGTCTCCCTCAACATGTGATCCAAAATGTAACCAGCAGACTAGAAGAACCTAAAAGCCCCGTTACATGCTACGATTTATCTGACGATCTCAGTAGCGATGTGACACGCCCAGATCGTTGTTATGATTTGCAGAGATCGCTCATAGGTCGTTTAGTAGCGGTCACACGTACACATCTCACAAACGACGCAACATCGTTCAGCGATATATTGTTTGACCAAGGCAGCCGTGTGGATGCTCTTCGATGTTTGCAGGGTGTCAAACGTAGCAATATGTCTGCTGCGTTCCAAATGAACAATATTTTGAAACTGAACGTCGTGTCAACGATCAACGATTTTCACCCTATTTGTGATCGTTCGGAGTCGCACGTAGGTGTCACATGCAACGACTTCGCTAACGATGACGGAAGTGCGACATGGAAACAGTGACCTCTCCGACATATTGTCAGATAAACTGTAGCGTGTAAAGGGGCCTTAACTCCCGCTAGTCTGATCACTAATGAGCACATAGCTAGTCAATGCCCGAGCCTTCCTGTGCAACTCAGAAGTACCAGAGAAAGCATAATGAGGAGTATCACAGTCTGTGGTCAGAACAGCTTCTGATGCCTCTATGACACTTGCGCAGTTTAGAGCAAAACATTGCATGACATGAATATTCTCATAAGGGAACTTCAACCTGCGAATGTCTGATCGCCTGTGCCTTACATTGCAGAGCATCAACACTGTATGATATAGATAAAAATCAAAATCTATGAACGCCGGCCACTGGATGGCGCTCACAGGAAAAGTGACAGGCATGGGGTCATCAGCATATGTGGAATGATGCACCCCTCTGCCGGCAACTGTTAAATGTTGCTGTCAGAGATTGACAATGGCATTTCCCACCCACAGTTGCTAAAGGCACATGATGGCTGATTGAATCAGCGGTCATGTGCATGTAAGCTCGAATCAAAGGCAGAAACAGGGCATATGACATACACAATGTACAGGGTTTAAAAGGAGGTAATCCCATCTTCTGATTAAGGTCTGCAGTGAGCCTATAACTGCAGACTTCTCAATCCTTACAGCATGCACACCACACATTGTCAAGATTCTCTGGTGTTGCAGGTGACAGTATCCGGGCATGTGACTTGCATATATGCAATCATGTGACGACTAGACGGCCTTGCTCAATCCAAGTGAATTGAGTGAGGCAGAGCATGTCTAGTCGAAATATGGCTGGAATTAAGCATACTGTATATTTGGGGTCACATGATCACCTACTCTCGCAGGCGACGCTGGAGAATCCTGACAGTGTGTGGTTTACATGCTGGAAGAATTCAGAAGTCTGCAGTCACAAACAGCACAAGTACATATAGTGGACAGACGCCTAGTCATCCATCATATCTGTGGCCAGCAACCAACATTTACCTCCCAAGCCACGTAAACACATTGAACATTTGGGGAGTTTTTATATCTTCGTATTCATAAGCCAAGACCAGGAGTAATGAACAATTAGAGGATAAGTATAATAGAAACACGGCCCATTTCCGTATTTTTTACTCACTCCTGGTTTTGGCTACAAATACGGAGATAAAATTGAAATACTGAACTTTAGCATATGGCCTAAAGGCTGCTTTACACGAGTCGATATATTGTGCGATGCATCGTTGGGGTCACGGATTTTGTGACGCACTTCCGTCATTCGTAACGACATCTCCTCATGTGACAGCTCCTTGCGAGTCCAACCGATGCCTAATCGTTTGAAATTTGGCCATCGTGTACTCATCGTTTAATTTCATAAAATCGGTCAGTTTAGTCTTAATGAACGACACATTGCAAAGTGTGACACCGTGTAATCGGCCATCCTCGTAGTTGTTTGTGACGTCAGTAAACGTTCAGGCATATTTGTGGTTTTAAATAATCACGCCTAATCTAATCGGATTGGTTGTAGCAGATGAGTTTTGATTGGTTATTACTGTTATAAAATACGGAGCTGTAGTCATGGATGTGTGAACATTCAGCCTTGGCGTCATGCACAGTGTTTTATAGTGCATTATTCCTAATTTTTCTTACGTTTGTTTGCTGGATTTTCCGCCCTCACTCCTTGTTATCCCTTTTTTGTGGTAAGTTGTTATATGCCAATCTTTCCTTTTTGGATCAAAATCGACATTAACCAGACCACAAACAACAAACAAGATTGATGCTAAAGGACACACGAGGCAACAAAGACAGACGCAGAAGAGAAACTATATATATATGGGATGTAACCAATCAACCACATTAGCAGAACTGGATTGAGCAGGTCAGAAGAATTCAGGGCGTGCAACAATCCAGACAACGTCACGGAGGGCTGTATAGTTTACCTAATTACGCCCATACAAAAGACAGATTGACCAAAGGAAAACATGTGTGAAGCCTTTTGGACGTCCGCCATGGCCAATCAAGATATCGATGAGCGCTTTGTGGTCGTTTGACAACACTCAACGTGTGACACATGGACAACTACCTATCAGCGGTACAAACAAAAAAAAAAAAGACTTTGCCAAATAAATCGCACGATGGATTGACTCGTGTAAAGCAGTCTTTAGTGTATGCACCCGACATAGGATGGCTGTAAATGCGGTGTATCCCTAAGGCTATGTGCGCACTAGGCGTTTTTGCCGCGTTTTTAGCGGCGTTTTTTACCGCGTTTTTGTGCTGAAAACGCAGAGTGACATTGCTTCCCCAGCAATGTCAATGGGTTTTCAGAAGTGCTGTCCTCACACAGCGTTTTTTTTTAGCTGCGTTTTTGTGGTGACCACAAAAACGCAGCATGTCAATTATTTCTGCGTTTTCCACTGCGTTTTTCACTCATTGAATTCAATGAGATGTTAAAAACGCAATGAATAACGCATATAGCCGCGTTTCTATGACTAAAAACGCAGCTATACACGCAAGGGGTGGGCACTACAGTGACGTGTACAGGAAGAGGATTCCTTCTGTTGGTAAACACAGAAGCATGAATCCTCCCGGTACCGTCACCGCTGCGTCCACCTCCCGTCCGGTGCCATGTCAGCTCCGTGCGGCGCCATGTCTGGGCGGGAGGTGGAGGCAGCGGCGAAAAACAAAGTGAACAGTAGAAAAAAAAAAATGTCATATACTCACCTGTCCGCAGGGTCCCGGTGCCATGCCCGCTCCCAGCTCCTCCCGGTCCCGCCGCTCTGGCTGTGTGCAGTCTCCCCGGGGCAGGACCTTGCTTGCAGGACCTGGCGCTGATCACCTGATGCAGTCACCTGACGCATCAGCTGATCGTAGTCTCGCCGGCTTTTTCGCGCCCAGCCGGCTATCAGCTGATCCTGCCGTCAGGGGACTTCATCAGCTGATTACCGGCAGCTCTTGCAGCGATCGGACGGGATCAGACTCCTGTCCAATCGATCGCTCCAGGAGCTGCCGGTAATCACCACAGCACATAAGTGAGTATTATTTTTTTTTTTTTTTCTACTGATGCATCAGCTGACTGTATAATCGGCTTTTATACAATCAGCTGATGTGTGATGGGATTCAGGCACTTGAACCTGACACATCATCTGATCGCTTTGCCTTCCAGCAAACCGATCAGATGATATTGGATCCGGATTGGACGGCGCGGGACCCTGACCCAGGATTACTGCGGAGGGGGGTTTATTTCAATAAAGATGGAGTCACTAATTGTGTTGTGTTTTATTTCTAATAAAAATATTTTTCTCTGTGTTGTGGTTTTTTTTTATCATTACTAGAAATTCATGGTGGCCATGTCTAATATTGGCGTGACACCATGAATTTCGGGCTTAGGGCCAGCTATACAGCTAGCCCTAACCCCATTATTACGTAGCTCGCCACCCGGCTTCAGGGCAGCTGGAAGAGTTGGATACAGCGCCAGAAGATGGCGCTTCTATGAAAGCGCCATTTTCTGGGGTGGCTGCGGACTGCAATTCGCAGTGGGGGTGCCCAGAAAGCATGGGCACCCTGCACTGTGGATTCCAATCCTCAGCTGCCTAGTTGTACCCGGCTGGACTCAAAAATTAGGCGAAGCCCACGTCATTTTTTTTTTTAATTATTTCATGAAATAATTAAAAAAAAAAGGGCTTCTCTATATTTTTGGTTCCCAGCCGGGTACAAATAGGCAGCTGGGGGTTGGGGGCAGCCCGTACCTGCCTGCTGTACCCGGCTAGCATACAAAAATATGGCGAAGCCCACGTCATTTTTTTTTTCTTTTTGGGCAAAAAACTGCATACAGTCCTGGAAGGAGGATGCTGAGCCTTGTAGTTCCGCAGCTGCTGTCTGCTCTCCTGCATACACTAGTGAATGGAGGATGCTGAGACTTGTAGTTCTGCAGCTGCTGTCTGCTCTCCTGCATACACTAGTGAATGGAGGATGCTGAGACTTGTAGTTCTGCAGCTGCTGTCTGCTCTCCTGCATACACTAGTGAATGGAGGATGCTGAGACTTGTAGTTCTGCAGCTGCTGTCTGCTCTCCTCCATACACTAGTGAATGGAGGATGCTGAGACTTGTAGTTCTGCAGCTGCTGTCTGCTCTCCTGCATACACTAGTTCTGCAGCTGTCTGCTCTCCTGCATACAATGAACATTTTGAAGAAGGAAATGACATCAGACCTTTTTTTTTTTTTTTTTTCATCAACAATCTTTAATGGCATTGTGCACTGATTAAAAACGCAGTGAGCAAAAACGCAGCAAAAAACGCACCAAATCGCGGCAAAAACGCATGCGTTTTTGCCGCGTTTTTTAGCCGCGGGTGCGTTTTTTAGACAAAAACGCACATAAAAACGCAGCGTGAAAAAAACGCCTAGTGCGCACATAGCCTAAGCCTGACACACAAAACATAGGACTTACACACATAGGATTAGGAATTGATAACAATTTACCTCTTAGTAATTTCTTTCTTGCACATAGGACACTGAGCGCGGCCTTTCTTCTTCTTGCTGAGAAGTTGCAGCATACAAAACCTGGAGGTGGAGAATCAAAAGTTATGAGAAATTACCGTATATACTGGCGTATAAGACGACTTTTTACCCCCTTAAAATAATGGCTACAGTGGGGGGTCGTCTTATACGCCGGATATACGGGGGGGGGGGGGTGTATGTACACTGCAGCGTCCAGGGGAGGTGGGGGCAGCAGCTCTGGAGCGCAGGTGAACGCTGCGGCCTGCATCCTTTGATCTCCTACACCCGCTCATATAATATGCACAGCCGCTGTCCATCTCCAATGGTGCTGAAATCGCACGCAGTGAGGGGCTGGGGCAGCGGTGCATATTATATGAGCCTGCGTCCCAGTGTGATCGCACATGTCCCCCATGTGTTAGATTTGGCCCCCAGGCTGCTGCTCATTCTAAAATAAAAAAGCTTTACTTACCCCTGCAGCGTTTCTCCCTGTGTCCCTGCTTCCACTGTGATCAGGCAGAGAGCTCAGCCTGCTGTGCCAATCACATGACCGCACTGAGAACCAGGAAGTGGAAGAACAGAAGCACGGAGCCAGACAGGAGGGAGCTCAGCGCTGGAGGAGATAAGGAAAGAGGGTTTTATTTTACTTTGGGCAGCAGCCTAGGGGCCATATCTGACACAGGGGGACTTGTGCGATCTATAGGGGCCATGGGCAGCACTATGGGGGCGATATCTGACACAGGGGGACTTGTGCGATCTATAGGGGCCATGGGCAGCACTATGGGGGCGATATCTGACACAGGGGGACTTGTGCCCATTATGGGCCCCGGTGAGCTGCTTCTAACCCCCCAGATGTATGCCCTGCCAATCCCCCCCCCCCGCCGAGCCGCGGGTGCAGGCCCCACAGAGCAGCAGAGTTGTGTGTATTTGTCTGTATGTAGCAGAGTTGTATGTGTTTGTCTGTATGTAGCAGAGTTGTACGTGTTTGTCTGTATGTAGCAGAGTTGTACGTGTTTGTCTGTATGTAGCAGAGTTGTACGTGTTTGTCTGTATGTAGCAGAGTTGTACGTGTTTGTCTGTTTGTAGCAGAGTTGTATGTGTTTGTCTGTATGTAGCAGAGTTGTATGTGTATGTGTTTGTCTGTATGTAGCAGAGATGTACGTGTTTGTCTGTATGTAGCAGAGTTGTACGTGTTTGTCTGTATGTAGCAGAGTTGTACGTGTTTGTCTGTATGTAGCAGAGTTGTACGTGTTTGTCTGTATGTAGCAGAGTTGTATGTGTTTGTCTGTATGTAGCAGAGTTGTATGTGTTTGTCTGTATGTAGCAGAGTTGTATGTGTTTGTCTGTATGTAGCAGAGTTGTATGTGTTTGTCTGCATGTAGCAGAGTTGTGTGTGTTTGTCTGTTTGTAGCAGAGTTGTGTGTGTTTGTCTGTTTGTAGCAGAGTTGTGTGTGTCTGTTTGTAGCAGAGTGTAGTACCATTGTTTCAGTCCAGTTGTGGCTTTATACAGCAGGGAGGAGCATTCCTTGCTGTACTAAGTGAACATTGGAGCGATTGATCTGTCAATGGCCCTTTAAAAACATATTGTACGGCTCTCGCGGAATTAAAATTAACATGTTGCAATCAAAGCAGACTTTTTTTCATTTGGGAGCGGGGTAGTCTTATACAGTGAGTATATCCCAAATTCTATATTTTTAGGGCAGAAGTTGGGGGTCGTCTTATACGCCCAGTCGTCTTATACGCCGGCATATACGGTATTTTTTTGTTCTACCCAAACGAACTACAATTTATAGAATAACTATATATTCTGACAAGTCCCAGCACTTTAGTTTCTCTTTCCTTTAAGACATTCTTTACTGCAAGAAAGATAGGCCAGACGTGTACACACCTGTATTACAGGCAAAGCGAGACTGAATGAAGGAGCTACTAATGGCAAGTCACAGGGTATTCAGGGGATAGGAGGGCTGCATGTGCCTTACCTGCAAAATATATGATCACATCGGGTGGCTACGGGCTCCTTCATTATTTCCAAGCTGTAAAAAAAAAAAAAAAAAAAAAAAAAAAAATAATAATAATAATCTTGGTCAAATAGAATTAAATCAAGAACCTAAGTCTACAAGACAACACGGTGTAACTCCAGCAGACAAATGTATTTTAGCATTGTGCAAAAAATAGAACAATTAAAATCATAGCTCTTATTTTTATTTAAAACTTTTTAGGTCATTTTTTTTTTTTTTTTAAATAGTTCAGTAATTTATTCTCTTTTTTTTTTTTTATAAACATGAAAAATAAAATGTTTAAAAAAAAAAAAAAAAAGGAGGTTATCCAACACAATATTTTTATTTCTGAATAGTTCAGCAGGTTTATGCACTTAATCTGAGAGCATAAAGCTGTAGAGACCCTGATACCAACGATGTGCAACTTATTGGACTATTTGTTGTAGTTTTGTTAAAAAAAAAACAAAAACACTGTTTTATCAACAGATCATTATCACGAGAGGAGTAGTAAACCTGCTGCCATGTAGTCCTCCATATTCATGAGCTCTGTATAACCCAGCCCCCAACACGGATTGGCATCTGTCTACTTATACTGTGCATAGGCAAAAAGCTGTCAATCAGTGATGTGGGCGGGGTTATAGAGAGCTCAGCATTCAGAGAACTAGTAGATCTGCAGCAGATAGAACTGAGATTTTATCAAATCTGCAGCACCCAGTAAGTGATAGATTACTGGAATCAGGGTCTGTATCCACACATCACGTTGTTCTCAAATGATGTAGCAAAACCTCTGACAGATTCCCTTTAAAAAATAAAATTAAAAAAATAAAACAGTCACAACTTATAATAATGTAATATTTATTTTTTCCGTCTCTGTTCATCCAGCTCCAATGAGGTCATGTCAACACATTGCTGGAGCCTGGTGAACAAGTTGGGACATCATGCACCACAAGGAGTGATCAGAAATGGGAGGTACCAGTGAAGGTTTAATTGCATATTAACTGTATGTTAACTGCTGGTGAGGAGTAATACCAATCCTACTACTAATAATAATAATACTCATACTAATACTCATTATATAATAATAATAATAATAATAATAATAATAAAATTATTAGCTTATATAGCACCATTAATTCCACAGCACTTTACGTACATCAGCAACACTGTCCCCATTGGGGCTCAATCTAAATTCCCTATCAGAATGTCTTTGGAGGAGTGTGGGAGGAAACCGGAGAACCCGATGGAAACCCATGCAAATACGGGTAGAATATACAATCTCATTGCAGATGTTGTCCTTGGTGGGATTTGAATTCCACCCCCCCACTGAGCTTCCGTGCTGCCCTAGCAATAGATCAAATAATGTAAAAAAAGAATCTTATACCTAATCTCTCGGTGTATGGTAGAAAGAAAAAAAAAAGAGAAGGTGGGGGGTAAGGGGTTTGGTTAAGGCAATATGAGCTCAGTAGAATGTCTATGAGCCTGTACACAAGAGCGTAGAATATGCTCATAGACTTTCTATTAAGCCGGTACATCGCCCTGGACACTCGCTCATGCAGGAGATCAGCGGTCTTAACTGCTAAGCAGCGGGGAGCCGATTGCCGCCATGTTTATACAGGCCAATGATTTGCTTTGTCATCCCACGGGATCTTCTCTAGGTAGCAAGCATTAGAGCTTAAGTGTTCGTATATTCTTGTCTTAATGTGTGAAACAAAGGGCATGATGCAAAAAGGCAAAACTTAAAATGACAATTCCTCCCTATATGCCATTGGAGCATATGAACTTTATAAAGGGAAGTTTCCCTCTACCCCTATGGAATTTACTTTCTGCACCGTCACACTATTGCATTGCTTCAATAGGAGCTAAGCAGTGCTCAAGAACACCAGGCTCTGCATACAGTGTAATTACAGATGCGCCAGGTATTCCATGATCAGTAAGGTTGCCTATTCCTCTGTCAGTCATCAATATATCAGTCCCAGTCTTACCATGCCCAGTTTTAAGATTTGGTGCAAACTTGTGTAAACTGAATATTAACCCTCAACTGGTGAGGTGGGATTTTTGTCACGCAGCTGGTGATGTGGGGCTTCCTATACCCCAGTGTTTAGAAATCTCTAATTCTTACAGAAAATGGAAAGATCATGTTTGTTTTGTTTTCTTATTGGCGATTGATTACACATGAGTATAACAAATTTTTGACACCCAAAAGTATCGGAAAATGTAATACATTGATGATTCATACCAGCGTGTTCCAATGAATGCCAGCTGAACAAACTTTCCCTGGGGTGTTGCAAACCCACCTCACCAGTTGAGGGTTAAAAAGTAAAGAATACAATGAAGGACTTCCTACCCGAGGACCAAGATGGAAAGCTCAAACATGGTACTGCTACTCAATGCAAAACACAATGATATTGACTACTGCTAGGTATGACTGGGACAAATTACAGATGGACAGCGACAAACTGGCAGTTGTAAAGATCTTCACCTTACAATGATCACTCAAGATGCAGTGAAGACACTAGAAGTCAACAGGAAATTAGCTATGGGCAAATCAACCACAAAGTCACTGGAGAAAGTCCTCAAATCAAGGAACATTTCACTTGTGACAAAGACACGGCACGTACATAGGCTGGTCTTTTCTGTAGAAACATATGGATGCGAATGCTCGACAAAAAGTAAACAAGACGGAAGAATCAACGTCTTCGAAATGTAGAAGGATGTAGAACAGGGGTGGGCAATTAATTTTCCCATGGGGCCGCATGAGAAATTGGGATTGGTTTAGAGGGCCGGACTAATATAATTACCTCAGTTCTACCCAATATACTACATCACTACACCCCCTCCATATACTACACCTGTAATTAACTACACCACTACACCCCTATATACTACACCTGTATTATACTACACTCCCTCCATATACCTGTAATATACTACACCCCCATATACACCTGTATTATACTACACCACTATATAATACACCTCCGATATACTACATCATTACACCCCTATATACTACACCTGTAATTTAGTACACCTCCATATAGCACACCTGTAATATAGTACACCCCCATATAGCACACCTGTAATATACTACACCTCCATATAGTACACCTGTAATATACTACACCTCCATATAGTACACCTGTAATATACTACACCTCCATATAGTACACCTGTAATATACTACACCTCCATATAGTACACCTGTAATATACTACACCTCCATATAGTACACCTGTAATATACTACATCACTACACCTCCATATAGCACACCTGTAATATACTACACCTCCATATAGTACACCTGTAATATACTACACCTGTAATATACTACACCTCCATATAGTACACCTGTAATATACTACACCTCCATATAGTACACCTGTAATATTCTACACCTCCATATAGCACACCTGTAATATACTACACCTCCATATAGTACACCTGTAATATACTACACCTCCATATAGTACACCTGTAATATACTACACCTCCATATAGCACCTGTAATATACTACACCTCCATATAGCACACCTGTAATATACTACATCACTATACCCCCATATACTACACCACTAGCCTGCACCCCCATATCACACACACTACACCCCATACAGCTTGCACCCCCATATCACACACACTACACCCCCATATGTCACACACCCTGCCCACATATCTCACCCTGCCTGTACACCAACTTACCCCTCTCAAACACTCTGCACCCCTTCACATCCTTCTGTCAGTCTGCAGCCCTCATATGCCACTCACCCTGCAACTCCATCTTCCCTCATATGCCACTCACCCTGCAGCCCCCCTCCCCCTCATGTCCCCTATTTTCTCATTACCAGTCATCATGTGTCCACATCTCCTTCAGGATTCAGTATCTTGCTTTCTGCCCGGCATCCTGTGTCTCCTCCCACACAGTCACATGGGCGTGACATCATCGCAGGTCCTGCAAGATAAAATTATTCCGTCTGGTGTGCTGCTTCTTCTCCTGCCCGGCGGGAACTTTTGAAATGACACACGCAGCGCAGTACTGACAACGTCAGAGCGCGCGTGTGTCACTGACAATTAGTGCCGGCAGGGAACACAGGAAAGACTCCTGCGTTCCGCTGCCTGCACTGACTGTGCGGACCTGCACAGGATCTCTCCCTGCTCGGCACGCTGCAGCCTGGCTCCACTGCACCGGCTGAAGACGGGCGGGCCGGTCACAGAGAGCAGGCGGGCCGGATGTGGCCCGCGGGCCGCCCCTTGCCCAGGCCTGATGTAGAAGGATGCTGGAGAGGGTGTTATCAATATCCTGGATGGCAAGAAGAACAAAAATCTAATTTTGTAACAAGTCAAGCCAGATACAGTGGAACCTTATTTAACGAGAACAATCCGTTCTGGGACTGTGCTTGTTAACAAGTTACTCATTCAGCAAAGCAAGATTTCCCATAGGAAATCATTGCAATGCAGACAATTCATTCCACATCTTGTTAAATGTCCCATCTTGGTCCCCTATTCTATCATTACAAACTCGCACAAACTCGCACAAGCACGCACGCACATATTATATGCTCACCTTATCTTCCGTTCCATCGCGGGCCTCCTGGGTCTTGTAGTTCGCCGCGAGGACGTCGCGATGTACTCGGGAACTACAAGAACCATGAGGCCGGCGGTGGAACGGAAGGTAAGGTGAGCATAATACTGTATGTGCGTATGTGTATGTTTGTGCGTGCATGTGTGTGTTTGTGTGGACTGCAAGTGCAGGTTAGAGCTTGGTGGATGTACGGAACCGAAAGGGTGTGCGGTGAGAATTTCGTTTGTACAGCAAAGCTTTCTCGTAAATCGAGTTACAAATTTACAGAAAGCTTTGCTTGTTAAGCGAAATGCTCGTTAAGTGGGTTACTCGTTAAGCAAGGTTCCACTGTAAGTCACTTGAAGCAAAGATCACCAAGCTACGACTTGCCTACTTTGGACATATCATACGAAGACAGTATTCACTAGAGAAGGACATCATGATCAGAAAAATAGAAGGAACAAGGCAAAGAGGAATACCAGCAACACGATGGCTTGATTTCAAGATAACAGCAGAGAAGACCCTGGTGGACCTATGTAGGTTGCACAAGATCGATCTTCCTACAGAGAGTTCATCCATCTAGTTGCCATGGCTCAAGATAGAGCTGAAGGCAGTTTAGGAAAAGGAAAAAAAAAACAAAAAAAAAAAAAAAAAGTACAAAAAATAAAATGTCAGCGACAAAAGGCAAATAATGCAGACTACATCACCCATGCACCCTCTCTGCCACTCATTCAACTCATTAATATGCATATGGTGTAACGGGGTGCCAGGGGTGCCTCGGGGATTGTAGTCGTGGCCCCTTCGGTTAGGCTTACCCCTGGTGCCGCCGTCACTTTTGGGACAGGAGATGACTTGGTGGGGCAGAGTGTGGTGGTGCAGACGCCGTCGTCAGTTGTACAGAGACTCTGCAGACATGGATCAATTGAACCAACAGGCATTTTATTAAACACTTCTTCACAGAGGCACAACACTTCAGGTGACTTCACACTTCATTTAGCTGGGGAAAAAACCTGTTCCTGACGTCTCCTCCAGTGGGGATGTGCCCGGCTAATCCACTTCACCTGGCTCCCACTACGGCTACACACAGACCGGACCCACACCAGTACTGCTTCACACTTGAGGTTCCGCCTTCTCCTCTTCTCTCCGGCTTTCCTATTCACTCAGCTCCCACACTCTGACCCTTCTCTGCTTCTTTTCTCCCGTCCCGGACACAACTGCCTCTGATTCTAACTTTTCTCTAACAACTCTCCTTCTCCCTCCCCTTTCTGCTGCCGGCTCCTCCTTTCCTCTGCCCTGTTTCTGTGGAGACAGCCGTCCCACCCGGCCACTAGGGGAACCCCTAAAAAAACAGTGCATATAACAATAAAACATTTTTATTAATGAACAACAACATTCCGGGGAATCTGTACCTCATTGTAAGGGGTCTGCCCACCCCTTACATACCCTCCCCTCTTTAAGCCTAAGCCTCCCGGCAAGGCATAAACCTAAAAACACATTTATGTAATACAGTCATAATAAAACTATAAACATGTCCACCTTAGGGCACACGCAAGAGGCGCACCAGTCAGGCGCCCGGAGTCCCTCCTGGGAGCTCCCGGTCTTAGAAGGTAGCGTGCCCGGAGGCCTTCAGGAAGCACTCCCGGTCTTTGCAGGGCTTCTGCCCGGAGGCTTTTGCAGCACTCCCGGTCTTAGTAGGCAGGAACACCAAACTACAAAGCTTTTTCCAACAACACGGAGGAGCCCCAGGCTCAGTTCAGCGTCAGGCTCCCTCCGGGCTCAGCAGCTTGAACAAGTTGTAAACGGTAAAACTTTTCCGGCTCTGGAACAATGCCGGTCTCCAAACAAACAGGTCCATTATCTCCCGGTCTTGACAGTTCACTCAGGGTGATAAGCACGTTGCCATTCAGCCCATTGAGCCTTCACGTAGTCGGACAAGGACTGACCAGGTAACCGGCGCAGCCTCCGGAAGGGTTCATAGTTGTCAGTTTGCTCCGGTGTCTCGGTCTCCGGTCTTGTCTCCTCAACCCCCGACGGGGGTGATGGGGTCGCTGCACGGGACGGCTGGGAGCTGCCCATGACGATTACCGGGTGAGTAACCAGGCTCTGTTGAATAGCCAGCACCGCCCGGGTCCCCTTCTCTGGGTCAGTGCTCGGTCCGGGCATGACTTCTGGGGCTACGGCCAGTGTACTTCTCGGGTGGGAGATCTCCGCTAGTACCGGTCTTTGCTGTGCACGCCGCCGGTATTGGCATTCCTCCCACTCAATTTCTTGCTGCCATTGGGCAGCCTCTTGGGTAGTGGGCATCCGGGTCACTCCCACCGCAAAGAGGCCTCGGCATCCCACCTCTCTCATGAACCGCACCTTCTCTCCCGGGTATAAAGTGTGGAGGCGCTGTGGTAGGCCCTCGGTGTTAAGGTTCACCCGATTGTAAAAGTAGTGATCGCCGGTCTCTTCATCCTCGATGAAACCATAGCCTTCTTTCTGGTTAAACTTCACCACAGTCCCGACGGTACACTGGCGTTCGAATTCCTCACTCCAGGGACCGGCCATCATTTCACGGGTGACGGTCTCGGCCAGTAGTCTCTCCTGTACCGGGTCGGGTTCTGGTGATGGGGACTTCCGCCGGGTCTGGGACGATGGCTGTACTGGATCCAAAAAGAAACCCCACTCGTCCTTTTCTAGCTCCCGGGCGTATGGTTCTTCTGGGGCCAGAACTGGTACGTGGGTTGAAGATCCCACCGCGACTGGCGGGGGTATCTCCGGGCACGGGTATGGGGTTCCCAGGAGCCTATTTCCCGACGGCAGCTGTGCGGTGTAAGTCGCTCGGACCTCGGTCGTGGTCTCTCCGGTCGCGGCGTCCCAGGTCGTAACCCAGGTAACTTTCGTGGGCCGCTCCGGTCCCCCGGGTACAGCCGGTAGGTTGAGAGGAAGTCCTTCCGCAGCTGCAGCCGCAGTCTGCTTAGGGCGTCCTCTGCCCAGGTTAGTTGCTGCTAGCGCGGCCACCACATCTTGCTGCTTTCCTGCGGTCTCCATCTTGTTTGCAGTCAGCGTCTCTGGTAATGGCGGTGGGGTCAGTGGAGAAGCTGGAGGAAGTGGAGGCGGGCCTACTTTTCCCGCTCTTGGGTATACTCCTCCCCCAGTCTCCCACATCAGATCGACCCCTCCGCGGCGGTTCTTCTTTTTTTCTGGAACACAGCCCACTTCACATGTTTTCCTCAACATCCTGGGGCCAGCACCTCCCCTCTTTGGGCGGAGTACTCCGTACTTCTTTTTCTTCACCGGCCAGCCCCAGGCTCTTCTTTTGGCGCCAATTTTTCTCGCGCCCACTGTGTCCATGAAGACGACGGCCATCTTGCCGCCATCTTGTGCCCGGTCCAACGCCTCAGGCACTACTACTTCCCACCAAGGGATCGGGACTCTTCTCCAATAAGCCGGATCCTGTGCCCTAGGCACCACTTGGTCTCCGTCTTCTTGGGTCGGGACCCCTTGCATACAATCCGGATGCTGCCGACTACGCCACATGTAACGGGGTGCCAGGGGTGCCTCGGGGATTGTAGTCGTGGCCCCTTCGGTTAGGCTTACCCCTGGTGCCGCCGTCACTTTTGGGACAGGAGATGACTTGGTGGGGCAGAGTGTGGTGGTGCAGACGCCGTCGTCAGTTGTACAGAGACTTTGCAGACATGGATCAATTGACCCAGCAGGCATTTTATTAAACACTTCTTCTTCACAGAGGCACAACACTTCAGGTGACTTCACACTTCATTTAGCTGGGGAAAAAAACCTGTTCCTGACGTCTCCTCCAGTGGGGATGTGCCCGGCTAATCCACTTCACCTGGCTCCCACTACGGCTACACACAGACCGGACCCACACCAGTACTGCTTCACACTTGAGGTTCCGCCTTCTCCTCTTCTCTCCCGCTTTCCTATTCACTCAGCCCCTTCTCTGCTTCTTTTCTCGTGTCCCGGACACAACTGCCTCTGATTCTAACTTTTCCCTAACAACTCTCCTTCTCCCTCCCCTTTCTGCTGCCGGCTCCTCCTTTCCTCTGCCCTGTTTCTGTGGAGACAGCCGTCCCACCCGGCCACTAGGGGAACCCCTAAAAACAGTGCATATAACAATAAAACATTTTTATTAATGAACAACAACATTCCGGGGAATCTGTACCTCATTGTAAGGGGTCTGCCCACCCATACAATGGCACTTACTTTTTTTTACATTAATTTGAAGTCCCAATATCTTGAAAAATAACCTTCAAGTGAAAAGGATCAATACCCAATGTATATATGCTATTGCACTGAATTCCTAAAAGTCCCACTCCTGATTTGTGTAGCTGACATGCCCATTTCAGGGTGCCAAATTGAAGGCAATGAGGCCTATAATGGCCACCGAATCATTCTGCTCAATTTTAATTAAAATTTCAGCTCTCTAAAATGTGAGTTGGGATATCAGACTGATCTGTTACAAGAATGCGAACGCGGCTTCCACCAAGCGCTGACATCAGTTGTCTATTCTGAAGCAATATGAGGAAAACAAGTCTATTTAACTTTCAGAAATCAATCATGCCTCGGAAACCTTTCTTTTTACATGGCCACCTTTGATAACATCTGAGAAATAGGCACACAAAATAATCTCTTGCCGGTTTTCTGACAAAATGTTGGCTCCGGGAAACATCTCATAAGTAAATGCCATTTCATCAATATATGTTCCTGGGAGATTGTACTGGAACGCTATTTGTCTTGTACACAAGCTCCAGTGGACGGGACTGCTGCATCGAGAACAGAGAGTGAATATCAAAGAGATGGGACCACCGAGCAGAATCGGGAGAAAGCTAATTACCAGAACAGCAGCACCACTAGGGGCCGAAATACTGACCACGATAAAGTACAAGAAAATACTCAACCAACGGAAGAAACAAATGGAGGCTGGAGGGAAAGTGCAGACAGGGACGCACTGAACTGGAGGAGTTTTGAGCTGTTTTTGCAGCCAAGGAAACATTTCATCCTGTTACAACTGAGGACATAAAACTGTCTGGAGAAGAAATGGAGAAGTGAAGTGTTTATTATACGGGGTTCAAGGGGGACCCTGGGGTCCCAGCAAGAGCTTGTGATTTCCTTATAAGATATAAGAAATTCTGGACAAAATAAAAAATAAATAGTGGCAATTGGGAAGGGCAAACACTCTGGTCTGGTTTATATACTAAAGGCTCACTTACACGCAACGACATCGCTAACGAGATGCCGTTGGGGTCACTGAATTAGTGACGCACATCCGGCCTCGTTATCGACATCATTTCGTGTAACACATACGAGCGAGTGTTAACAATAAAAAATACTCACCTAATCGTTGATACGTCGTTCATTTTCATAATATCGTTGCTCGTTGTGGACGCATGTTGTTCATCATTCCTGAGGCAGCACACATCGCTAAATGTGACACCCCAGGAACGACGAACAACAGCTTACCTGCGTCCTCCGGCAACAAGGTGGACGTCTCTTTCCTTCGGCTGCTCTCCGCCCCTCCGCTTCTAATGGACGCCTGCCTCCGCCCCTCCGCTTCTAATGGACGCCTGCCGTGCGACGTCGCTGTGACGCCGCACAAACCTCCGCCTGAGAAAAGAAGCAGTTTGCCGGCCACAGCGACGTCGTTAGGAAGGTTTGTGTGACGGGGACTAACGATATTGTGTGCCATGGGCAGCGATTTGCCCGTGACGCACCAACGACGGGGGAAGGTGCGATCGGCAGCGACATCGCTAGCGATGTCGCTGTGTGTAAATGGGCCTTAAGACATGTGACAATGCTCTTTAACCCCTTCTCGACACATGACTTACTAGTACATTCTATGTCAGTGGCCTGTGTATAGAGCAGGCTCAGGAATTCAGCCCACATCGCATCTGGCAGATGCTGAGCGCTGATTCTTGCTGTTTAAGGCTATGTGCGCACTTACCGGATTTTGCCGCGGATTTTCCGCGGATTTGCTGCATGTTTCGCTGCAGAAAATGTTCATAACATCTCTGCAGTGAATCACCAGCAAATCCTATGGAGAAAAAAAATCCTGTGCGCACTAGGCGGAATTTGACAGCTGCATGTTTTGCTGCGGGAATCCCGCAGCAAAAACAAGTGCATGTCACTTCTTTTCCGCACATCGCTGCGGGATTTCACTCCATTGACTCAATGTTAATCATGAAATCCCGCAAGGAATAACGCAGGCAGCAAATTCTGTGCGGTTCACTGCGTTTTCCTGCGTTATTCCCTGCGGTATTTCGCGGTTTACCTCCGGTAATGTACATCACTTGCTTGCGGTTTTGCAGGGAAGTGATGTCATTACAGGAAGAGGAAGCCGTGCAGAGAGTAAACACACACAGATCACACTCACACAGACATCACAGACACAGATAGACATCACAGACACATAGAAAGAAAACGGAAATATAGAAAACAAAGAACGTGGGCTCCGCTGCATATTTACCGTCCAGCCGAGGTAAGCACACAGCGGCGGCCCGGTATTCTCAGGCTGGGGAGGGAGAGGGGCAGGGGTAATGTCCCCCGCCTCACTCCCCCTCCCGCAGCCGAGAATATCAGCCGCAGCTGCCCCGGCACTGTCGCATGCATTATGCGACAATACCGGCGTGTCCTCGGCTCTTCTTGCCACCGTGTAGCAGTGGTGGCAAGGTAATACAAGGGGTTAATGGTGATGGGGGACCACCGCCATTAACTCCAGGCTTGATCATGGCAGCGTCTATGTGACAGCTGACATGATCAACCCGTAAGTAAAGTGAAAAAAAACGCACACAGAAAAATCCTTTATTTTAAATAAAACAAACAAGCCTCGTTCACCATTTTATTAA
The DNA here is from genome assembly GCF_048569485.1 of Anomaloglossus baeobatrachus. Classification (NCBI taxonomy): domain Eukaryota; kingdom Metazoa; phylum Chordata; class Amphibia; order Anura; family Aromobatidae; genus Anomaloglossus; species Anomaloglossus baeobatrachus. The sequence goes on from NC_134357.1 coordinate 370,012,075, forward strand.
CCCCCCCCAAACAAAGCTCCGGCGTAATCCATAGGTCCGACATAATCCACAGCTCCGGCTCCGGCGTCCTGCACTGCTGACATCCAGCCGCGACTGTCACAGACACAGGCTGAATGCAGCAGACAGCAGAGGTAATTACCGGTCATTTCCCACGGCCGGTAATGTGAACTCACTGCCGACCGTGGGAAATGCAGCAATCTGTCATCTATCCATCCTTCTATCTATCCCTCTGTCTATCTATCTATCTATCCCTCTGTCTATCTATCTATCCCTCTATCTATTCTTCTGTCTATCTACTATCTCAGAATTAAATGACTTTTTTTTTTCTTTTTTTTTTTTTTCAATGTGCTTTATTGCATTGAATGCAATAAAGCACATCCCAACCCGCACGCGGCAAAACCGCGGCAATACCGCGAATAATACCGCGGCAAACCGCGGCAAACCGCATGCGGTTTTCGGGTGCGGTTTCCCGTGGTTTTTTACCGCGGGTGCGGTAATCTTTGAGAGGATGCGGAATTTTCACAAGAAAATTCCATTTCCCAGTGCGCACAGAGCCTAACACTCAAATGTTGCTGTTAATCTTTGACACAGCATTTATAGCGCACAGTCCAGGTGACGCAATGTTTTGCGTACCCTTCAGCTCTCCTTCCTCAACACAAATCAAGGGGTGCCGATGGATTGTCATGGCAGTCGGAAGCCTGCTGAAGGGCCCTCTATGGCTGTCATGTCACTAATCCCGTGAAGGCCAGCCACAGCTTTGACTTTATAGGAGGCCATCATTTTAGTTGTATTCTCCAATACTACAGTGTTACTGTACATACTGCAGTATACAGAACAATAGATCAGACACTACCCCCAGACTACACCTTCAGATACATTATCATTGACATCCTCCATAGAGTCATCCTCCATAGAGTCACCATCTTGATAGGACTGCTGCAAATTTTCTGCATGTGTGGTGGTCCTACAAGGGAAAATAATTGTATCTAGGATGTCAATCATTGAGGGTGAGCATGATTGAAAGAAATTTGACATTATTGTGCCACTTTGAAGAATTTATGGTAGCAGTCTTGGACAGTTAGAGAGCCAGACAGGTTCCCTTTAAGCGTTTTATAGATCAGACAAGAAAACATTTATTGAATAATTGTTTGAGGGTCCTACCAGAGAGATGTCAACCTGGGAGAGCCCTCAACAGGATCTTATGCAAACATCACAGCAAAAATAAAGAGTGGTCTGAGGGATTCTACTAATTACATCAGACCCTTTTATTATTATTCAGTATTCCGCTCCATATCCTGCACCTGGGCGAAATTGGTTATGGTGCCAAATGTTACCAGAAAGTTAGGTCTGACAGAAGTGTGGAAGACATGCAGCTCTCATGTTGTATGCAGATACCTACAGCAAGATCTCTGCAGCTGTAAGACATGGTTGTCCTTGAAGCGGCCTATATGGAGAGCACAGAGTGATCACAGGCTGCTGCTGTGGCCTTCACTTCATTGTACCTATGGGGCCCCCTGATGAAATCTAACTCCTTTACTGCAGCCCAGTACGATGCATACATATGGCTTCTCTTCCCCTGAAATTCTTTGCACAGCGCCCCAGACATTTCAGATAACTTTTTCGAAAATGTCATATGTCTGCATAAAGAATAAGGCTGTGTGCCCACTATCAGGGATCACCACGTTTGGCCGCAGCGTGTTTTTGCTGTGTCCAAAACGCTGCATTGTACAGTACAAGCACACTGGATGAAATTTTTAGAAATCCCATAGCGTAAACTGACCTGCTGTGCGGCTTTGTGTGTGTGTGTGTGTGTGTGTGTGTGTGTGTGTTTCTCTGCCTAGGTATCGCCCTCCCGCCACATCTCCCTTCCCATGGAGGAAAATACGGTAGGCTGTGTAACCTGACATCTCAATGTGCTGGCAATCTGTCTTATTTTGACTAAGACAAATGAGAGCTATTTTTCAGAATGTATGGTGAGATCAGAAGCTGGGGGAATATATCCAATAAGATATATTACAATATTCACCTGTACTGTTGATTTATGCAATGTTTGATGAAACGACAGAAATCATTTAAAGAAAAAAAATATATATCTGTATCTGATTAGATTACAAAGCCTAAAGAAAGCAGAAAACGCCCTAGGAAAACAGAGTGCGCTGACTAGTCAGCTCACACAAGTTACATTAAATAGTGAGTGACTTAGCCCCACGCTCATTTGTGAGGGCAGGAAGCCATAATTACATTTGCTGAGCGGTGGCAGCGAGGACTTGCAGCATTTGTAGCTTGAGGATATGATTACTCCAGATCCTTAAACAAGAGGTTGTAATCAAAGTCATAAATTCTAAGACCGCGCACAAGCAGATAATACGTGCCCTGTTCCATCCCACAGCACAAGGATTAATAAAGAAACATGTTTGTGCCAGTCGGGGGTGGGGAAATAAAAAACCCACGAAAACTTGTCTTGAGAGTATGCAAGTCTGATGACTAATGCAACGAGAATTTATGAAGGCCAAAAAATAACAAGGTGCTAAAAATGTCCCCATTTGTGAATGACACGTATTTATGTAGTCATGAGTTTGCTCTTGAGTTTGCCAGCGCAGTATACAAAAATGCCCGTTGTATAATGTAGGGAAATAAAATGTCAGCAGTTAGTGGGCCTCATTCATAAAGATTGGTAATTAGTAATACTGATGATGTCTTAAAAGGAAAGCTGTCACATTGTACAGTCGTGAGCAGAATTTTTCACTGACAAGTTTTGATTTCACTAAGTTTGCAATTCGCCCTGAAAGGCTGGATATCAAATTATGGGCCAAATCCTGACAGAGGACAACCCACTGTACCCTATTAACACTAGAAGTCCCAGAGAGGGGTCATTTGACATTTCTACCATTGAAACCCTATGGAGCTTGACATTCCTGGGACTTCTAGTGTTAAAGGGAACCAATCACCAGGATTTTCATCTATAACCTAAAGTTATCCCCCACCCCTGTTGTTAAAATTAGCATAAGGCTGTTTTCAGACGTCCATGTTTTAGGTACGTGTGACATCCGTTTTTAACACTGATGTCCCACGTATCCATGTTATTCTATGCTGTACTCATATGGTCGTGTTTTCACACGGACCGTGTGGCCCCGCTATTCCTCACATGCACACACGGAGACATGTCCATTTTTTCTCCAGCAGCACAGGTGTCACACGGACCGCACACTGATGTGATCCGTGTGACATCAGTGTGACACGTACCGGAGAAAACACGGGTTTTTAAATAAAAAGATTTTCAATATTTACCTGTATCGAGTGATTCTGTTTCCGGCTCCTGACGCCCGCTCATTATTTTCATTGATTATTGCAGTGAGCAGCTGGAAGCCAGAGCATCGCGGAGACAGCGCTGGAGACAGCACCGCTGAGGACAGCATGGCTGGGGACATAGATAGTGATAGGTAAGTATCCTGCCAGCAGTGTGTGTGCAGGGACATCCAGGAAATCATCGGATTTCCCAATGAACGCTTATGATCTCCTGATGACACCCCTGCGACAACTGCGCTACAGCGGGTGTCATGATGACTTCCAGGGGTTCATGAGAGTTCATTGGGAACTCCGATGACCCCCTGGATGTCACTACACAAACTGCTGTATACTCACCTGTCACCGGCAATGTCCCCGGCAGTGCTGTCCCCGGCAGTGCTGTCCTCAGCTGTGCTGTCCTCAGCTGTGCTGTCCTCAGCTGTGCTGTCCTCAGCTGTGCTGTCCTCGCGATGCTCCGTCCAGCTTCCAGATCCTCGGGCAGTGAATAATCAATAAAAATAACAAGCGGGGGTTAGGAGCGGGAGGCAGCATAGCAGAAGACAGTATTGCTGGATACAGGTAAATATAGAACATCTTTTCATTGCAGAGACACGCGTTTTACCCGGTACATGTCACACATATGCAAACACGGATGTCACACGTATGACTGGTACCTGATTAAACACAGAAGTCTGAAACCGGCCTAAGTATTATACAATTGATGTAGCTTTTCTCTTCCAGGACCTGTGGTGTGGTCATACCCATGTGACCAGAAGGGGCAGGGCCTCAGCCAATAGGAAAATGTTGCTTCGTGACATTCGCTTTATTGGCGGAGGCCCCGCCTCATCTGGTCACATGGGTATGACCTCACCACAGATCCTGAAAGAGAAAAGTTACATCAATTGTATAATACTTATGCTAATTCTAACAGGGGGAGGGGATAACTATGAATTCCCCCCAGATATTATCTGCTCCTCAGCTGCAATCAGCTGCCGATTTTGTAAACTTTACTTTCTTGGATTTCAAACCTAAACATCCAAGCTGATAACTAATGGTATGTATAGACTCAGCCTGATAGTGTCAGTATAGCACTGGCTTTAGCTTATATACGAAAATCCCTGGGAATTTGTTCCCTTTAAGTCCTTGGTATCTAGCACAACGTCTGTGGTTTTGTTTGTTGAGGATTGACCACCGGCTATTAATGGGACGGAGTTCTGGGGAGTTTATTTCAATGCTGTGTTCACCGAGCCACCACTTTTGCCAAGTGACATGGTGCCCCAAAAATCATGGTCTATAATCAAATTGCTCCAGGATCATTTGGAGATGTTACTCTTGGAGGATATCAAGATCTTGTACTTCTATTCATGGCAATGCTTTTAGGTGAAAGTTTGAGTGAGCCCAATTACTTGGATGAAAAACCACCTCATGCATGAATGGTCTCAGGAGACTCATGTTTGCTTGACACAGGACTCATGGTAAGGCCTAAGCCACACGGCGAGAAAATCGATGAGAGTGGAGTGCGATAAAACATCGCGTTCCACTCGGACCAATTCTAGACTGTGTGCCAGCGCACATGAGCAATTATTTTCTCAGCCCAAATCAGACCGAGAAAACAATCGCAGCATGCTGCGATTGTAAGCCAAGACTCTTTTCTCTTGCACCCATTCAAGTGTATAGGGAGAGAGAAACATTGCACTGCACTCGCGGTACACCAGTGTACTGCACATGCAGAGCGAGAATCGCAATAGCCGGCAACGAAGGAGAGAGGGATATAAATCCCTCCCTCCACTCCTCAGAGCCAGCCCGCCCCTCCTCAGCACCTGCTCGCCCCCCGCAGCTGAGGTCCGCACGCACAGTCAGACCCCAGACGCAGGGATACTAGCATGACACTCTGCTCCTGCTGTGCTGCCAGCACGAACCGAGTGTCATGCGAGCATCGCACTAGTGCCCCGTGTGGCCCTGGCCTAATGCTAACCTTTTCTCATGCTTCCAGATGTCTCAAACATGAATGTGCTATTTTTCTATCCTTCTAAGGGGTAAAGGGGTTGAGTGGAGAGTAACATTTTTTTACAAAACTTAGATAGGTTCCTTGAAATCCTGGTGTTTGTATACATAAGAGTCCAATGAGCGGGACCATTAAGTGACTTACAGAGAAGACTTTCAAAAATGTACAAGGGAAAATATGGCACTGCATTACTGCAAAAGAGAGATATTTAGTTTTTGTATTGGCCAATGCATGTAAGCCCGGAAACCAACGGCAAGGTAATCTCTGTAATCTGGGAACCTAACTTAAATGCCACTATCTAGGTTAAAAACATCCATATCTGGGAAAGATGCCACTATTTGGACTACAAACCTCCATGTATGGGCAGCTAGACTCCTGCTATAATGGTTATGAACAGCCAGGTCTTAGGACAGAGTGCTCAGTCAGAAAAAGACTCACTACAAATATCCAAAAACTGACCCGCACATCCAACAAATGTGAACAGGTGCTAACTGAAAAAACATAGTAACTATAAATGCAAATAGTTGCACACTGAAAAAGCCAAAAATGTACAAGGGAAAATATGGCCAATACATAAACTAAATATCTCCCTTTTGCAGTAATGCAGTGCCATATTTTCCCTTGTACATTTTTGGCTTTTTCAGTGTGCGATTGTATGCATTTATAGTTACTATGTTTTTTCAGTTAGCACCTGTTCACATTTGTTGGATGTGCGGGTCAGTTTTAGAGAAGACTTTCAATCACTGAACAGGACCACCCCACTGCACTCTTATGCATACAAACCCCAGGGTTTTCAATGACCCTATCTAAAACGTTTGTGAAAAAATGTTATTCTCCAGGCAACCCCTTTATCCCTTAGAAGAAGGAAACAAAAATAATACACATTCTTATTGTTTGCGTACATGTGTCACTATCACACCAAAGGGCGATGTGACCGACACGCGTTTCGAGACAATCAAGGATATTTATCAATACTATAATTCTTAGAGTGCAGACTTTAACTAGACACTTAAAATACTCCAGCTGTATCACAGTGGTTTCTGCTGTTTGACTAATCTGTCAAATTTTATTTTCACTTAAATCATGTAATAAGTACCGTTCTACACCGGTGATAGCAGCACGCAGGGTGTCGCAATCCCCTCCTGACCAAAGACCGTTGAAAAACATTGGCTCTGCACAAAGCCCAGCAGAAGCCGACGTTTATATAGCGTTGGCGGTCCAGAAGCGGTTCATAAATTTCCTCGAATGTATTGATACACCATAAGAGATATTTAAAATATTGCATTTTGCTATTTTTTACAGATAATCAAAAATTGCTAAATTTATACACCAAATGGTTTCTCTGAACCCAATGATAATGTTTCTTCAAAAGGTGCCTGCTAGGACGCATGTGCCCAGTAAGGATCATACAATCATACACATGTTCTATTCATTATACAGGTGAGGTGCACGACATCTGCCAAAAACGTTCAGATGTGCACTCGTCCTGGAAGGCATCTGTGAATGTAACATCATCAGCACCATATGTGAGCCATGCCTAACCTCCAAAGCAAATGGTTTTTAATCTATTCTACTAACAGGTTCAGATCATAACCATGCTGTAACTTCTTTTCTAGAAGTCTTTGCTGCATCTGCTGTATCACAAGCCCCACTGACTTCCAATGGAGTCTGATAAAATTTCTTTCACAAATGCAAATTTAGTCATCAAATATGAAGGAATCTGTAACAGATCTTCCGAATCAGATGTTATATTGGCTGTCCACTACTGGACAAACCCTTATGAATAGTTCAACCAGGCGGACTATAATAAAAATAATAAAAAAATTCTACGTACCTGCTAGTGTCTCTCCCACGGTCAAACATTGTGACAACTGCTGCAGCCAGTCAGGGGCATTGCTCTAGTGTCACTGCGTTGAGAAACACGTGATGGTGTCTCCGCGGTGTTGGATGTTGATCTCTCGAAGGTCAACCATCCTTACCTATGTAGTCTTCTACTAGGCATTGCTCCCACTAGCCAGTTTCCTACTCCACACTGATGAGGGGCAAATACCCCGAAACAGCTGTTTGTGGATGGATACCATGTTTGGCATAGGTGGTCTCCTTGACTGGAGACTGCCCTTCCCGTGGTTGTTCCTTCCCGGTGAAAGACCTGGCTAGTTTCCTGCCAGCGTTGAGAAACATGTGATGGTGTCTCTGCGGCATTCTTGCTTTGAATATTTCCCAGGGGGCATTGCTCTAGAATCACTGCGTTGAGAAACACGTGATGGTGTCTCTGCGGTGTTGGATGTTGATGTCCCTGAGGTCAACCATCCTTGCTTAAGTGGCCTCGGATAGACTTCAGCCTTCACTAGTCCGTCAGAGAGAAAGGCTGCTCTGATAGACTGCAGCCTTTGATATCTTATCAGTCGCTATTGACAGGCTGCAGCAGTCGCGTGACAATGTTTGACCGTGTGAGAGATTGTGGGAGGTAAGTAGATTTTTTTTTTAATTATGAATATAGAGCATTTAAGTAGACGCGTGCAATGGTGATTTCCCTCCCCTTCAACAATGTATTGTAACAAAAAACAAAAAACACAACAGTGATGGGTATACCCTCCAAAAAAATCAATGTCTCAACAACTTACCGTATTTTTCGGACTATAAGACGCACCGGACTATAAGACGCACCCTGGTTTTAGAGGAGGAAAATAAAATTTTAAGCAAAAAATGTGGTCATGACACACTGTCATGGGGCGAGGATCTGCTGCTGACACTGTTATGGGGGTAATGTCCCCAAATTCTCTACTAAGGTGCCGCATCCTGGTAATGATCCTCCCTGCCTGGTATATACAGTATATGTCCCTCATCCTGCTATATACCGTAATCCTGCCATATGGCCGCATCCTGCTATATACTGGCATGTGGCCGCATCCTGCTATATAACCCATCATGGCATATGGCCCCATCTGGCTCATAATATGCCCCCATCTGGTTCATAATATGCCCCCATCCTGCTCATAATATGCCCCCATCCGGCTCATAATATGCCCCCATCCGGCTCATATGTCCCTCATCCTGCTATATACCGTAATCCTGCCATATGGCCGCATCCTGCTATATACTGGCATGTGGCCGCATCCTGCTATATAACCCATCATGGCATATGGCCCCATCTGGCTCATAATATGCCCCCATCTGGCTCATAATATGCCCCCATCTGGCTCATAATATGCCCCCATCTGGCTCATAATATGCCCCCATCTGGCTCATAATATGCCCCCATCCTGGTGTATAATATGCCCCCATCCTGGTGTATGGCCGCATCCTGTGGCACATAAAAAAAAATAAACGTTCATACTCACCTCACTTTACCTCACTCCCTGCAGCATCGCTCGTCCTCCCGTCTGTGTCAGCGGCAGCGCCGCTGATTGGAGCCGTCCCCATTACCCTGCTGGATCGCGATCATCTCCTATGTCTGTGCCAGTATCCCGGCGGCTGCGTGTGGACACGTGCGCACAGCGATGACGTCATCGCTGTGCGCGCCGCTAGTCTCCACTCAGCCGCCGGCACAAACACAGGAGATGATCGCGATCCAGCAGGGTAATGGGGCGGCTCCAATCCCGCTGACACAGACGGGAGGACGAGCAATGCTGCAGGGGAACGGTGAGTACTGTACACTGATTCACTGCCCCCCGCGCTGATGATGATGCACGGGGGGCAGTGAATACAGCCGCACATGATCACTCCAGGCCGTAGTTGCCAGGGGTGATCATGCGAGCCGGCTGTTTATCCCCCGCCCATCATCCCGCCCACCTGTCAGCGCCGGCTTCAGCGCTGAGGGATGATAGGCGGGGGATGGGCGTGCACATTAAATGAGCGGGTCCACGTGGTTACGGCAGGCTGCTACAGCCTGCTCGTGCCCCCGATGACTCGCTCCACCGCAGCACCCACATTCCCCGCAGCCACATTCAGACCATAAGACGCACCCCCCACTTTCCCCCAACATTTGGGGGGGAAAAAGTGCGTCTTATGGTCCGAAAAATACGGTATGTGGCCTTGAGCATCAATTACAGCTTGACAACTATATCTCATACTGTTTACAAGTGGGTATCCAAAAAGAGAAAAATTCAGCTCACCCGATCCACATGGAGACCAAATAGGAGGACGGTGCACGGAGAGAAAAGTCAGCCAGGCTGGTGATCCAAATGAAAAGAAAGCTCCAGCATCCAAGTCCAAAAATATGATAAAACTCCTGTTTATTGATAATACTTTAAAAAAAATGCAAGTGTTACATTATAAAAACCACATGGTGATAGATGATGGTGCGGTTTCGTTTGGACACAAATTTTACTATATCATTCAATATGGATTTTAAAACACCATCAGTGGAAAGTATAGGGAAGATATTTTTTTAAGGATTGTAGTGACACTACCATCATTAAAAAATTCTTACCAATACTTTCCACTGATGGGGTTTTAAAATCCACACTGAATGATGGAGTAAAATGTGTGTCCAAACGAAACCGCACCATTAGCTCTTTTATTTCCCCCAGTGATAACACAAATCTCATAAATAGAGACTCTGACAATCCAAAAAAATGGCTTTCTATCATAGGCTCATACAAATGCGGGCAGAAATTATGTGGCCTCTGCAAATACATGTTTAACACAAAAAAAAAATTCTCCTGTATCACAGAAAGGAAATATGAAATTAAAACCTTAATCAATTGTGCAACCAGCCATGTAATTTATGATATAACATGTATTGCATGCGATGTTCAGTATGTGGGAAGCCCTGGCCGCACTTTGAGGCGCAGAATCTCAGAACACATATATGATATAGGGAATAAAAGCAGTAGAAGTCCATCAGGTGCTTCCCAGCATTTCATCACCGTTCATGGAGGCAGTACCGACAGCTTTAGGGTTAATGCCATAGAAAACGTTTTGCTACCTAATAGGGGTGGCGATATTATAAAATTGATGCACAAAAAAGAATCCAAATGGATCTTTGTAATGGAAACTAGATCACCATCGGGGATGATTTTGAGAAATGAGCTAAAAAATGTATATTGAATAAAAAGTTTTTCGTATATACCAGTAAACTCACCATGTATTTAGCTTTACCTGTGTTAGTCTATGATGCCACATCCTGCAGACTTCTTTTTAATCCCCATCCTTGTTTGTAATGGTATGGATTCGGACAATGGTATGGTCACTCAAAATGGTATAAGACACTTGAAACGCGTACCATCATCTATCATCATGTGGTTTTTATAATGTAGAACCAGCATTTTTTTTAAAGCATTATCAATAAACAGGAGTTTTATCATATTTTTGGACTTGGATGCTGGAGCTTTCTTTTCATTTGTTTACAAGTGGGGTTACTGTCTGAGGTATGGCATCCCACTCTTCTTGAAGGGCGGCCCTCAGGTCATTGAGTTTCTGGGGTAGAGTTACGAGCCTTCATAAGGCGACTCTGCTGATCCCAAAGTTTTCTATGGGATTTAGGTCTGGAGAACGTGCAGGACACTCCATTTGCGGTACCTCTGTCACCAGCAGCCATCCCTAATGATATGACCTTGATGAGCTAAAACATTGTCATCTATGAGATGAAATTAGGGCTGTGTTGTTTATGAAGAAATACAATGACTGAATTAATGATGTTATTCATGTAGAAGGGGCTTGTCACTGTACCATTCACAAAGTGTAGGGCAGTTTTGTATTGCCCTAACACACCTGCCCACACTGTAGGACCAATACCACCAAAGACTCATCTGGTGACAACTGAGCTGATGCATAGAGCTCTCCTAGATGTCTCCAACATCATTGGCAGCCATCATTTCTGCTCAGTGTGAATAAACGTTCATCACTGAACAGCACTTAGGCCCATTGGTCCCTCACTCAGCAAGACGATGAGGCTTGTGCCAGTTAGTGTGGTCAGGTACCCTTGCAGGTCATCTAGCAGGCAGACAACATTGATGTAAACAGTTTTGAATGGTTTGATGTAACACTTGGGTGCATCTCACCTCCCTTAAATGTGCCTGGAGTTGTGTGCCATTTATCATCCGGTTCTGAAGGGCATTGTTTACAATGAAGCGGTCATCAGTGCGGGATGTGTCCACAGGAAGTCCACCTCTACGCCTTTCTATGACTCTTCCAGTCTCTCTGTATCTCTGTTGCAACCTGCTGATGACACTCTGTGACATTCTAAGCTCAGTGGCCACTTCCGTCTGAGAACATCCTGCTTGAAGCCTCGAAAATGCTGAGCTACTGTTGATCAAGTGTTAGGCGTTGCCTTAGTCTCATGATATCAAAATGTGATCAGCATGATGAGGAGGACTATTTAAATACAAATTCTAATTGAACCCCTGAAATTTATTGGGCGATTCATGGATCAAACACCTGTTGTGAATGTCATTAAGCTCCTTATAAGAGAACAGCAAGATGTGCAAAAAGTACTGAAACATTGAACAGTTGGACATGTGCATTCAAGAGTTTAGAGAAGGTCCCATTAAGTTTACCTGAAAGGGTTGGAGGGCATTTTAAGATCATCCTGATATTTCACCCAAAACTCAAATATCCCTGACTTTGTGAGCTGTGTGTGTATGAATAAACAAACACAAACTGCATGACTTGGAAGACAACACAGCTCCCTCTACTGGCTTTTCTTGTATGTGACCGTTAAAAAAAAAAAATGTAAACTTGCCATCATATATAACCACTTTGTAATTATAGGTTTTCAGTAAAAAATGTAATGTATAAAGTCGCTTACTTCTCTTTTACTGATGAATGGTGTTAACAGCTGAAATAGAGAACCTGACATTGCCTACTTCTACTGCATATCCCGAACAGAATGCATCCACAGACAAGGACAATAGAGCCTGACAAAATCTAGACAAAGACAACTGAAATCAATGATAAAATGACACCCGATCTCAATCTCCGATACAGTCATCAGTCTCGTAATTGCCCGCTGTAAAAGGCCGAAGCTCGCTGCAATGGGCTAATGTGATTACTATGGATGAGCGTCCGAATGGAGACATAAAAGAAGGGCAGGATAAGAATATTGAAAACCTATCAATACGCAGAGATCAGTAGAACATAAATGGAGGCACATTGCTCATATAATCAGAGATTTCCTGCAATTACAGGCAAGCGGCCTCCAGGAATTTTAATGAGCAGATGCTACAAGTATTAATTAGCAACAAAGTAAGAAATAAATAGGTCACGTAAGGTTTCACTTCCAGCACCCTTTACTCATCAGGGGAGATTACCACACCTTACAGTCAGACTGACAGAGAACTCTACAGTTTTTTATTGGCAAGTCAAACAGGAAATCTTATGGTACTTTCACACTTGCGTTGTTTTCCTTCCGTCACAATCCGCCCTTTTGGAAAACAGTAGAATCCGTTAACTGATTCCGCTGTTTCCCATAGACTTGTATGGATGACGGATTGTGCCAAAAGGACCTGCGTTGCTTCGGGAGGAACGCAGCATGTATCGTTTTTTTGAGCAGCGGAATCCTTAGGATTTCACTGCGCATGCTCTCTCTGGCTCCCTGCACCCGTAACTAAGGTAAATATCGGGTAACCAAGCAAAGTGCTTTACCCGATATTTACCCTGGCCATGTGTGCAGGGAGCCCGACACTTCCCCGCTCGGCTACGCCCCCTCCCACACTCCACTCTGTGTGTGCATATTTTATATATATATTATATACACACACACACACACACACACACACACACACACACACACACACACACGTCCTCAGCGCCATGGCTCCGCTCGGCTCCACCCACTCTGCACTCCGCCCCCCGCACACATTCTCGGCGGCGGAGTGATCAGCTGATCACCCGGCGACCGGCTGCTGGGAGCGATCAGCTGATCGTTCACAATAGTCTGCCGCCGGTGAAACTGTGTAAAAAAAAAAAGGCTGATTCCGTTGTTTTGTACGATCCATTGCATCCGTTGTACCATTATATGCAACACATCCGTTGCATCCGTCACACAACGCAATGCAACAGATACCGTTCAACGCAAGTGTGAAACTAGCCTTAAAGGGTTGGTGTGGCGCTTCTTAGGCTTTGTGCCCATGTTGCGTTTTTTCATGCTTTTCAGCAGCATTTTCAATTGCACCTTTGTAATGCCAAAATGCATGCATTTTGATTTTCCAGCAAAGTATATGAGAAATAGGGATTTCTTGTGCGCACTTTGCTGTTCTAAACGGTGCGTGAAATTTGCATATTTTTGGGCAAAACTCTGCGTTTAAAGAAGCAACATGTCAATTGTTTTTGCCATTTTGGCTGCGTTTCCCATCCATTCAATTTAATACAAAACGGCAGCGTTTCTAAAAGCACCGGAAAAGCACTAAAAACGCATGAAAACAGCAAGGTGCGCATAGGCTACTTTCTTTGTGTTTTACATGCATTTTTAAAGCCAAAAGCATTGTGCTTTCTGCCAGAGGATGCTTTTTGAACTGCAACTACCTCGACGCAAAGTGCGCACATAGCCTAACTTCTACATTGGAAGGCAAGAGGCATTCCTGACGTGAGGTATTGAAATGAATAGGAGCTGATCTGAAGAGCCTGAGAGCGGCCACCGAACCGTGAACGCAGCAGAAGCGTCCAGCTCCACACCAGGGCTGTGGAGTCGGTAAGCCAAACCTTCGACTCCGACTCCTCAAATTCTCTTGCACCGACTCCGACTCCGGCTCCGACTCCTACATATATTGCTTAAAGTTAGGTGAAAAATTTATTGTAGTACATGAATATGTGTATGTGAACATCAGACATTTAATAATTTTTATGATACAATAATCAAGATATTTGGATAGAACATAAAATATATTTATTGGAATACAACTTTAGAACACAAAAAACTGTAATAAATTGTAAATATGTAATACACTATGTAATATACAGTAGATTACATATATATCTTGTGTGTGTATATACACTGTATATATATATATATATATATATGTATATATATATATATATATATATATATATATATATATATATATATATATATATATATATATATATATATATATATATATATATATATATATATATATATATATATATATATATATATATATATATTTTACATATTTACAATTTATTAGTTTTTTGTGTTCTAAAGTTGTATTCCAATAAATATTTTATGTTCTATCCAAATATCTTGATTATTGTATCATAAAAACAATTAAATGTCTGATGTTCACATTGTACTACAATAAATTTTTCACTTAAATATAAGCATTATACTAAATGTTATTATTTAGTAAAATATTCAGCACATTCTGCATTGCACTCCTGTCCCCAATTTATTATATATTTTAGGAGTCGGAGTCGGTGCATTTTATACCGACTCCGACTCCACCAAAATGAGCTCCGACTCCGACTCCGACTCCACAGCCCTGCTCCACACACCTGCTTCCATCCGGCTGCTGGTGGTGCCTGCAAAACCCACTGACCAGAGGGAGTACCGGGTATTGAACCACTGGTCAGATACTGATGTCCCATCCTAAGGATTGGTCATTAATATCACAGTAGTAAAAAAAACCCTTCAAGCAATTGTCGTAAAATGCATCTTTTAATATGAGAAGCAGTGATGAGCGAGCACTACCATTTTCGGTACTTGGAATGAGCAGGTTGGATGCTCGGACAGGCTCGACTAGAGTATCGAGTATAATGGAAGTCAATGGGAAACTAGCATTTTTCTGGGAGATCTTGCCGGAAAAATCATCGAGTTTCCCATTAACTTCCATTATACTCTGTACTCGAGTCAAGCCCATCCAAGCATCGAGCCTGCTCATATCGAGGACCGAGTACGATAGTTCCACTCATCACTAATGATAAGTAAAAAAATAAGCCAATTTTATCAAAATGGACACACCTAATAACATGATGTATAAGACAGTTGCCATAATTTACCAAAATTCTGCACCAAACATTGTTGCATGCTGTTAAAGGGATTCTCCCGTTAAAGCAAGTTATCATCTATCCACAGGACAGGGGGTGATAAGTTGCAGCTCCAGCCACTGCTGGGACCCGCACCAAGTGGTAAATCGGGGTACTTTGAGCCTTAGTACATGGACCTGCAGGTCAGACACCAGACCGTGGCTCCATTCAATCCATGGGGGGCTGCCGGAAAAGGCCAAGCGCAGTGCTCAGCAGCCCCCTACAGAAGGAATTGCTCACAGGTCGCAATGTGCACTGCCGTATCATCCTAACACAGAAGAAAATTCCCTGTTATGCCGATCACTGCAGATCCTGTAGTTTGGACCCCCAGACATCAACAACTTATCCTCTTTAATACCCTTAGTAGATATTATCCCTTTTGATTTAAGAAAGCAGGGTTTTTTTTCCCCCAGACACTTCTGGCTCTAAATTTCTAAGCAAATTACCTCCAGTAGGTTCATACTTACCATATGGGACATTCTAAGTTCTTCTGCATGACAGATAGCACGCTCTGAACATCTTTCACATCCATGGAGCAGGTCATTTTCTACTCTATCCTGGATCAAAACATGGAATTCAAAAGCCAATTACAGAAGGTCAGATGAAAAAGAAAAGGAGAAAAAAAAACATATGATGTAATTTATAAAAAGCATTATTTTTTGCAAACTTCAGTAAGCTCCTTCCACCAAGTGGCAGACAGGCATGGACCATCATCCGTGCTGGGATCTGCGACACAGCCACGATGCACTGTATAAAGCGATATTGCATAGGAAGTGATCCACACAGAGAACCATGCCGGAGGACCTTCCCCATCACTAAGTGATGACATATAGCACTCATTTCTTCTTAATTATCGTTTTGTTGATGGACACTTAAAGAGATTGCCCACTATTTACATAACAAAGACATCCTTATAGCGCCTTGTCAGACAGATTCCATCTGAAAATGTACTTAAAGGGTGCTAAAAAGAATGAACATATACTTCAAGATCAAAACAACTTGCTGTTCTCACGTTCAGTCTGTTCAGTCTTTTTGAGCTTCGTTTAATCACTTAAGGCTTTGAAGGCCATGAAACTACTTCAAGTAGTGACCTGACCATTCTTCAGATGGCTCTTGATTGGGAGCATCTTAATAGTTTATATTAAAATATCTCCCATCATCCCCCCAAAGAAGTTGGCAAAAAACAACAAAAACAAATAGAAAAAAAAAGCCAGAAAGAGAGGCTGGTGCGTTCCGAAATGTCTTCCACTGGCAAAACTCAGTGAGTTCGTCAGCAACTAAAAAAACGTTGTGTGCACAGACCTTTAGGCCCTGTGCGCACTAGAAAATGGAATTTTCTTAAGAAAATTCCACACCTGTGGTAAAAAAAAAAAAAAAAAACACAGCAAACTGCACCCAAAATCCGCATGCGGTTTTACCGCGGTTTGCTGCGGATTTGACGTGGTATATCCCTGCGTTATTTTGATAGCACAGGGAGATACTCACTTGTCCCTGCTCCTTCGGTCCGTGGTGCTGAAGTCTCCCGCAATGCTGTGTCCCATGCGGCTGTCTCTGGCGCTCTGCTTACAGGTCAGCTGTGCAGCGCATAACTGCATATGCATGAGCCGGACTGGAAGCAGACCAGCGTCGGAGGCAGCCTCGCTGGAGAAGGGGAGTTATAAGATCAGCGGTGACTTCAGTCAGCTGATGTGCAGTGACAGCTGGAGTCACCGCTGATCCCGCGCGGCTCACTTAACTTGCCACCTAACACTCACAGTGAGCAGTCATGGTCTATGGCGCTCGCTGTGAGTCTCAGGTGTAGCAGAGCAGGAAGTGCCGCGGGACCTCGTGTCGATTACATTGGCCCTGGAGGGCTGTTATTGGTGGAGTTAATAAAGTAATGATAGAGGGGGCTTTTTGGCTTTTATTTCAAATAAAGGATTTTTGGGGTGTTTGTGCTTATTTACTTTCACTTACAGTTTAGTGATGAGGGGGTGTCTCAGACACCTGCCATCACGAAACTAGGACTTAGTGGCAGCTATGGGCTGCTGCCATTATCTCCTTATTACCCCGATTGCCATCGCACCAGGGCAATTTGGGATGAGCCGGGTAGAGTCCCGGGACTGTCGCATCTAATAGATGCCGGAATTCCGGGCGGCTGCCGGCTGATATTTTTAGGCTGGGGGGCTCAGTAGCCTCAGAATACCAGCCCCCAGATGTGAGGCTTTATCCTGGCTGGTTATCAAAATTGGGGGGAGCACACGCCGTTTTTTTAAATTATTTATTTTACTTTACGCTATAGACCCGCCCACCGGCGTCTGTGATTGAGTGACAGCTGTCTGACTGCAACCAGAGTGGGGGCGGGTCTGACTGCAACAAATCACAGCCACCGGTGAGCAGGGAAGGCATGAATATGTTATGAGACTAAAGAGTAGCCAGCTCTGGAAGATGAAAGCGCTGCCGTGAGAGCAGTGTGACAGCCGCCTGGTGATCGGTAAGTATGAAGCGCTTGCTCCTACCCCTTTGCACCAGATTGTGTTCCCCATAAACTTTATATGGGGAGCAGCATCTGGCCAGATACCTGGGATCAATCCTCCGCCGACTTAGAGTCAGCGGGTGATTGTCTGCCAGCTCTCCAAAATGCAGGGACCTGCGGAAAAGAAGTGACATGCATATCAATTCTGCAGCGGAAATTCTGCAGCAAAACCCGCAGGGGCAAAAAAAAAAAAACAAAAAAAAACGCAGTGTGCGCACAGCATTTTTTTATCCCCATAAGTTTTGCTGGAGAAGGACTGCAGAAATGCTAGGCTGTGTGCGCACGTTGCGTCGTGTCCCTGCAGAAATTTCTGCAGGGATTTGACAGCACATGTGCGCGCCTAATCGCTAAAGAAACACTGCATAATGAATGCAGAAAAAAAGCCGATTTCATGCGCTCTGGATGCAGCCTCTCCCATAGACAGAGCGGGACCTGCATCCAAAGCGCACGGAATAATTGACATGTTGCTTTTTAGAACGCGGTGATTTGGAACAAAATTTTGGCATCCAAATCGCTGCGCTCTCAAACGCAACGTACACATGGATTATGCACAATCTTCACAGATTGTGCAGGGGACGCAGGACGCATGCGTTTACACTGCGGTGCAATACGCAGCGTAAATACATGAAATTTGACAATGTGCGCATGAGCCCTTATAAACATTTTCTGCAGCATTCCTTCAGCAAAATCCGCTTTACAATCCGCATAGTGCACAGAGGGCCTAAAATGGGTTTCCACTTTTGCCTTGGTAGCACTTTAGGTTTTGTTGTTTTTTGGTTTTTTTTTAAATTCTAGGTCTCTGCCATGGCTCCTTGTATATGTTGTAGTCTAGAATGATGACGTCTCAACAGCAATATAGGCAATAACTGAGCAGATCAGCTGTGAGCAGCGTACAAAGCCAAACAGCACAGCTGTAGGCCATGTGCACACTGAGTATTTAGTGAGGGTTTTTTACATCATTTGGAAGATAAACCAGGAGTGGGTAAATGTCACGAACCACCGGGGGGGTCACTCAGAAATCCCCCGCGCTGGCTACCAGTACGTCACAATCGGGGGGTAACAAGTGGGGGTCACCCCTCCTTTATACCTCCCGACCGACAGACAGAGCGCGTGACGCGCTCTCTAGCGCCCCTCTTATAGTCAGGCCAATTATGGAATTGCCCGACAATAAGCAAGGAGGCCGCTATACTACTTATGCCGATTATTGAAGGGTCCCCGGTGAGAGTAAGGTATATATTCCCCCGACCTCCGCGGGCGGAATATATAAAATCTCCCCGAATCTCACTGGCCTCCCCACAATAATCCTTGGCACAATTCGCTGCCACCAACCGATTTACGGTAACTATTAGCCGAACACACAGACGTGGGATTCAAGATCGAGATAACAGAACAGCCCAAGATTAATTATATAATTTAATCAGCCTAAAGCACACTAGACTACAATATATACAATAGGGAATCTACAGAATATACATATGTCAGAGTACAGTTACAGATAAAGCATGGTTTACAACAGGTATGCAATTCAATCAGTTACCTTGTGCGTCTGGCCACAGGGGGGCGCTGTAGACCAGGTTTCTAGGAACTCCCGCAGATGTTTCCTGCACGTGCCCCCAGCGAAAGAACACTGGAAAATGGCCGAAGTAGGGTTATCAACCTGGGCAGATCCAGGTCCCCTCCTACCTTAGTGACCTCACAGGGAAGCACTGCCACTCCCCCTGCATGGATCAGAATTATCCAGCAAAGGGGATATTGGCCATAACTTTGCCTGGGAGCGTCGTAGGCGGACGCCAATGCTCTCATTGTGACAGTTATGAATTTAGCTACAGAACGAGGGGACTCATGACCTGTCTGCCAGTTCCCCATTGGCTGATATCACGCCTGGGGCATTTCCCAATGTCCTGCTCCCATAAAAAGGGTGTGCCGGCATCGTCCGCATGCGGAGACACCATTTTTATGGTTGCCATATTTATCGGAAATATGGCTTGCGAGATATGAACCATTTTTTACTGGAGTCGTTCTGTCTGGCTATTTCCATAGCCTTGCTAACTAGCTAGCAGCCCCCACTACAGGGTCACGGCAGGGAGTCATCCTGTGTCCATTGTCCTAAAGCCACCTAATTTCCATATCACAGGACATGGCCATGGAGGTGTAAGTGGAACACTGAGAACAAGAAGGGAGGGGGCACTGCCAGGGAGTGATGAGGGATTATGACTGGAGTCATAATTCATCTTCATATCCCGGGATTTGCCTCACACCTCCCCCCTTTTGAGGGCGCTAGGGGGCAGCACACTCGTGTTCCCCCGTGCGCCCGTCCGCGACCTCTCCTTGTCGGGACAGCCCGTCTGCGTTACCGTGGTCACGGCCCCTTTTGTGGCGAATGGTGAAGTTGTATTGCTGGAGCGCAAGGCTCCATCGCAACAATCGCCCATTCGTCCCAGAGACGGTGTGCAACCAGCTGAGGGGATTGTGGTCCGTCTCCACGATGAAGTGGCGCCCGTATAGATAGGGTTGCAGACGCTGCAGGGCCCACACTATGGCCAGGCACTCCTTCTCCATCGTGGAATAGGCAACTTCCCTTGGTAACAGCTTCCTGCTCAGGTACAAGACTGGGTGCTCTTGGCTCGCAGAGTCCACCTGGCTGAGCACCGCACCGAGGCCGAAGTCACTGGCGTCGGTCTGTACTACAAACGGCCGCGTGAAGTCGGCTGCCTGTAGCACGGGCGGGCTGGACAGGGCGTCCTTTAGGGCCCGGAAGGCTGTCTCGCAGTCCATTGTCCAATCGACTGCAGAGGGCAGCTTCTTCTTGGTGAGGTCCGTCAAGGGCTTTGCCAGGCTACTATAGCATGGAACAAACCTCCTATAGTACCCAGCGGTCCCCAAGAAGGACATCACCTGCTTCTTGGTCCTGGGGGTGGGCCAGGATGCGATGGCCTCCACTTTCTCAGGCTCGGGCTTCAGTGTTCTCCCACCTACCCGGTGACCGAGGTACTGGACCTCGCTCATGGCCAGCTGACACTTGCCCGGCTTGATGGTCAAACCTGCCCGGTGGACCCGCCTGAGCACCTGTGCTAGATGCTCTAGGTGATCTTCCCAGGTGGGACTGAAGACGGCAATGTCATCCAGGTACGCGGCCGCGTACCCTTCAAGTCCCTTGAGCAGGGTGTTGACCATCCGCTGGAAAGTGGCAGGGGCATTCCTCATCCCGAATGGCATCACCGTGGACTCGTACAGTCCAAATGGGGTAATAAAGGCAGAGCGTTCCCTGGCCTTGCGAGTCAGGGGGATCTGCCAATATCCCCGGCTCAGGTCCATGATGGTCAGGTACTGAGCCCCGGCCAACTGATCGAGCAGGTCATCGATGCGTGGCATTGGGTACGCATCGGCGACCGTGACAGCATTGAGCCCCCTGTAGTCCACGCAGAACCGAGTGGTTCGGTCCTTCTTAGGGACGAGGACTACAGGCGAGGCCCAAGCGCTGTTGGATGCCTGGATCACCCCCAGCTTCAGCATCTCGTCAATCTCCTGGCGCATGTGTTGCTGCACCTCCAGGGAGACCCGATATGCTGAACGCCGGATCGGGGGATGATCCCCAGTGTCCACGTGATGGACAGCCAAGTCAGTCCTTCCGGGCTGGTTGGTAAACAACCCCCGGAAGGGGTGTAGGGTGGCCCACAGCTGGGACCGTTGGTCCTCCAAGAGCTGGTGGCCAACCTCCACATCCTCAATGGATCCGCCTGCCCTAACCTGGGCTAGCATATCCAAGAGGGTTTCCGCTTCTCCCTCCTCGGGCAGGTTGCACACGGGGAGCGCACATGCCTCCCGCTCATGATGTGCCTTCATCATGTTCACATGGAAGGGCTTCCGCCTTCCACGGGCAGGGTCCAGGGTGACCAGGTACGTCACAGGGTTGAGCTGCTGGTACACGAGGTATGGGCCTTCCCAGGCTGCCTGAAGCTTGTCCTGTGGTACGGGGACCAGTACCCACACCTTTTGACCCACTTGGTAGGTCCTCTCACAAGCGTTCTGGTCGTACCAACGCTTCTGATCGGCCTGAGCTTGAGCCATATTGTCGTGTACCAGTTGCGTCAAGGCCTGCATTTTGTCCCGGAAGCGCATGACATACTCGATAACCGACACTCCAGGGGTGGCCAAATCCCCTTCCCAAGCCTCTTTCACCAGAGCCAGGGGGCCCCGCACACGTCGCCCGTACAGGAGCTCAAACGGTGAGAATCCTGTTGAGGCCTGTGGAACCTCCCGGTAAGCAAATAACAGGTGTGGGAGATACCGCTCCCAGTCACGCCCATGGGAGTCGACCAACATCTTAAGCATCTGCTTTAAGGTGCCATTGAACCGCTCGCACAGGCCATTAGTCTGTGGATGGTACGGGCTGGCCACCAGATGTCGCACCTGGACCTGCTTACAGAGGGCCTCCATCAGCTGGGACATGAATTGGGTCCCCCGGTCAGTGAGCATTTCCTGGGGAAAACCCACTCGGGAGAAAATCTCCAGCAATGCGGTGGCCACCTTGTCAGCCCGAATGGACGACAAGGCCACTGCTTCTGGGTACCGGGTGGCATAGTCCACTACCGTCAGTAGGAAGCGTTTCCCGGAGCTGCTGGGGATGGCCAGCGGGCCGACCAGATCCACAGCCACCCTCCTGAAAGGCTCATCGATGATGGGCAGAGATACCAGTGGGGCTTTGGGGCGTGGCCCCGCCTTCCCCACTCTCTGACAGGTTTCACACGAACGGCAGTAGGCAGCCACATCGGCCCCCATTTTTGGCCAGTAGAAATGCTGGTTTAACCTGGCCTTGGTCTTAGCGATCCCTAGGTGTCCGGCCATCGGAATCTCATGTGCGATCCGCAACAACTCCGTCCGGAACGGATAGGGTACCACCAACTGTCGGTCCCTGGGCCACGCCTCCGGTGAACCCTGCTGGACCGTGGCCCGGTACAGCCGTCCTTGGTCCCAGACCACTCGCTCCGGGTCCGAGTCCGAGGGAGGCTGTGCCGCCTGCTCCTTAAGAGCTTTCAGGCTGTCGTCAGCTTCTAACGCTGCCTGAAACCCCTGACTAGATGTGGCCAGAATCGACGAGACTGTCACATCTTCAGTCAGTACCCCGGGACCTGTGTCCTGGCCTCCACCTGACTCGGCTGCCACTTGGTCAGAAGGGGAAGAGCTATCGGACCTCCGGGAGGCCCCTTGGCTTCCAGCACTCCCACTGCGGGTGACAGCGGCCACAGCCGCTGCGACCGTGGGTCGTGCCTGCTCCTCCTCCGTTCCTGACCAAGTCGCCGGTTCAGGCAGACCTACCTGGCTTCCTGACACCCCGGTTGTGGGGGAACCATGCACCGAGATCTTACCTGGGAGCACTTCCGCTCCTGGACCGGCCCCAATCTCACCTGCCTGTTCCCCTCCTGCAGCAACAGAACCCCGCTGTGAAATCTCTGGGGACCCCACATTTGCTGTGGTAGCCCCCACCCCACACACTGGTCCTCCCCCTGCAGCACCCTGCTCTCTGCTTATCCCTGCAGAGGGCAACAGATCCCAGCTCACAGGCTGGTTACTTGTAGAGGCATTGTCACACCTTTCTCTGACCCCCTCCCCTCCTGTCACAGCTGCAGCTGAGTGTGTGTCTATGGTGTCTATGCAAGCAGAAATATCAGAGTTCACTCCCTCCTCCCTTACATCATTCATAGATAACACATTAACATTGTTAGGAGTCATGTCAGTACGGGCTGAAGGTTCAGCCCTTGGGGGGGGCCCAAACTGGGAGGTTATCTGCCCCAAATCTGTCCCAAGTAGCACGTTTGCAGGGATCCGATCAGTTACCCCCACCTCCCTCACCCCCCGCCCTGCGCCCCAGTCCACATAAATGTCAGCAACAGGCAGCGCCGGGTCAGTGCCTCCAATCCCGGAGACAGCGAGGGTTTTTCCAGGGATCAAGTCTTGGGGGGACACCATCTCAGGCCGCACCAGAGTCACCTCCGAGGCGCTGTCTCGCAGTCCTATGGTCACAGACCGGCCGACGGTGACAGGTTGGAAGCTGTCCAGGGACCTACCACCACCCCCACCCACACAATACACCTTGGGCGGCCCTTGGGACGGGGACGGAGCCGGGGCCTTGGGACGCTGAGGGCACATGGCCTTGAAGTGTCCAGGTAGGTTGCACTGGTGGCACCGTCTTGGTTCTGCCACGGGCCTGGAGAGGGGAGTTGAGGGGGACACCCCCTGCAGTCTAGGGGCAGGTGGGGCAGTCGCAGAGTTCATCTTACCCCCTCTCCAGGTGCTGCTGGTGGCCGCTCTCCTGGCCTCAGGGGCCCGGTTGTTGGTGTAGTCATCGGCAAGGGCAGCTGTAGCCGTGGACCCCTGTGGCTTCTGGTCTCGGATGAACTGGCGGAGATCCTCAGGGCAGTTCCACAAGAGTTGCTCCGTGATGAACAAGTCCAGGATCTCCGGTCCGGTGGAAAGCTGCAGGCCTTGGGTCCAGTGGTCGGCAGCTCGGGCAAGTGCCCGCCGGTGGTCAGCCCAGGAGTCCTTTGGTCCCTTCTGTAGGCTCCGGAACTTCTTGCGGTAGGACTCTGGAGTGAGGTTGTACTGTTGGATCAGGGCCCGCTTGATGGTGTCGTAGCCCTGATCTGCCTCAGCAGGCAAGTCCCCAAGGATATCCAGGGCCTTACCCCTTAAACGGGGGGTCAGGTATTTGGCCCACTGGTCCTTGTTCAGATGGTGCTGCAAGCAAGTCCGTTCAAAAGCAGTCAAGAAAGAGTCCAAGTCTCCATCCTTCTCCAGCACTGGGAAGTCCTCAACACGGACCTTTGGAAGTTTGGTGTCTCGAAGGTCACGTGTGGCTGATGAGGGCCGGAGCTGAGCTAGCTGCAGCTGGTAGTCACGGTCTGCCTGTCGCTCTCGCTCTCGCTCTTCACGCGCTGCCTGCCGCTCTCGCTCCGCAGCCTCACGCTCTGCGTGCCGCTCCGCAGCCTCAGCGTCACGCGCTGCCTGCCGCTCTGCCCTGCGCTCTGCCAGGAGTTCCTTGTAGCCCTTCTGGTCTCCAGCCTGGAGAAGGGCCATAGCCATTTGAAGAAGGCTATCCGAGCCTCCCAGGCTCGGTGGAATGGCACGTGGTGATCTGCGGCACGCTGCAGAGCTAGGCGATTCACTGTCCCTTTCAGAGCGGAGGGCTGGCATCTGGCTCGTTGAGGAACCTTGGGTGAGCTCCTCCTCATCTTGTCCAGCAGTGCCAGGTTGCGCAATGTCCTCGGCAGAACAGTTTTCTGGCGTCGAGCTCCTGGAGGACTCGTGGGCAACCTCCTCATTACTGCCCACAGCACAGTCCTCCCTCTCTTCGGCTCCTGCTTTAGCATTGGCCAGTTGCATAGCTCTGCTCCTGGTGCCATCAGCCATTCTTGCAGACTTTTGGTCACTGACACAGAACTGACACCTGATGCCTCCACACACCTTACAGTATCTGCACTCTGACACTCTAGTGTTGAGCTAGTCTGAAGACCCCAGCAGCCACAGCTGCTGCAGGCAGTCTTTAGTGTCTGGGAGTATGGGTCTCACACTCACACACACTATTATCTCGATCCCACCGCTATGCCACCAATATGTCACGAACCACCGGGGGGGTCACTCAGAAATCCCCCGCGCTGGCTACCAGTACGTCACAATCGGGGGGTAACAAGTGGGGGTCACCCCTCCTTTATACCTCCCGACCGACAGACAGAGTGCGTGACGCGCTCTCTAGCGCCCCTCTTATAGTCAGGCCAATTATGGAATTGCCCGACAATAAGCAAGGAGGCCGCTATACTACTTATGCCGATTATTGAAGGGTCCCCGGTGAGAGTAAGGTATATATTCCCCCGACCTCCGCGGGCGGAATATATAAAATCTCCCCGAATCTCACTGGCCTCCCCACAATAATCCTTGGCACAATTCGCTGCCACCAACCGATTTACGGTAACTGTTAGCCGAACACACAGACGTGGGATTCAAGATCGAGATAACAGAACAGCCCAAGATTAATTATATAATTTAATCAGCCTAAAGCACACTAGACTACAATATATACAATAGGGAATCTACAGAATATACATATGTCAGAGTACAGTTACAGATAAAGCATGGTTTACAACAGGTATGCAATTCAATCAGTTACCTTGTGCGTCTGGCCACAGGGGGGCGCTGTAGACCAGGTTTCTAGGAACTCCCGCAGATGTTTCCTGCACGTGCCCCCAGCGAAAGAACACTGGAAAATGGCCGAAGTAGGGTTATCAACCTGGGCAGATCCAGGTCCCCTCCTACCTTAGTGACCTCACAGGGAAGCACTGCCACTCCCCCTGCATGGATCAGAATTATCCAGCAAAGGGGATATTGGCCATAACTTTGCCTGGGAGCGTCGTAGGCGGACGCCAATGCTCTCATTGTGACAGTTATGAATTTAGCTACAGAACGAGGGGACTCATGACCTGTCTGCCAGTTCCCCATTGGCTGATATCACGCCTGGGGCATTTCCCAATGTCCTGCTCCCATAAAAAGGGTGTGCCGGCATCGTCCGCATGCGGAGACACCATTTTTATGGTTGCCATATTTATCGGAAATATGGCTTGCGAGATATGAACCATTTTTTACTGGAGTCGTTCTGTCTGGCTATTTCCATAGCCTTGCTAACTAGCTAGCAGCCCCCACTACAGGGTCACGGCAGGGAGTCATCCTGTGTCCATTGTCCTAAAGCCACCTAATTTCCATATCACAGGACATGGCCATGGAGGTGTAAGTGGAACACTGAGAACAAGAAGGGAGGGGGCACTGCCAGGGAGTGATGAGGGATTATGACTGGAGTCATAATTCATCTTCATATCCCGGGATTTGCCTCACAGTAAAAAATACATAAGTGGTGCCAGTGTTTCTATTAGGGTACGTGCCCATGATCAGGACACGGCGATTCCCTACCAGCGGGGCCGAGTCTCCTCCGCAGGAGACCGCAGCTTCCCGTGCCCATGATCAGGGTTCGGTGCGCTGCGGTCTCTCGCTTGTGTTCTGTCTACGGAGGACATTTGTAACTCTGCAGCAAAGAATTGACAATCTTGTAGCTCGGAAAGCCGCACCACAGGTCAGTTTTCGCTTTGGACTGTACACACACAGTGGGCATGGGATTTCTATAAATCCCATCCACTGTACAACACAGCATTTTGGAATTTGGATGCAGCGAAAACACTAATCATGGGCATGCAGCCTTAGGACTAAAACACACGGCATGAAAATCGGAGAGAGTGGAATGCGATAAAACATCACATTCCACTCGGACCAACATTAGCCTATGTGCAAGCACACATGAGCGATTATTTTCTCAGCCCTAATCGGACCGAGAAAACAGTCGCAGCATGCTGCGGGTGCAATGTGATCCTTGTTTCTCTCACACCCATTCAAGTGTATGGGGTGAGAGAAACATCGCAGTGCACTCGCAGAACACCGGTGTACCGCGAGTGCAGGGCGAGAATGGCAATAGCCGACAACGGAGGAGAGAGGGAGATAAACCCCTCCGCAGCTGTGGTCCGATCGGACGTCAGTCGCAGGGACACTTGCATGACACTCGGCTCCCGCTGTGCTGCCAGAGTGAGCCGAGTGTCATGTGAGAATTGCAGTAGATCCCCCGTGTGGCCCCGGCCTTATACTTTTCCTCTTATTATTCCACTCCTGGTTTTGACTCACAAATCCTGAAGTAAAAAAAAACTCAAATACTCAGTGTGTGCACATGGCCTTCCACACCGTATGGTGAGGTTTTACAGGCAATTCTGCTCTGCTCCAAATATAGTGAAAAGCAGCAGAAATATTCCAGCTCCATACACTGTGTATATCCTGCATCACAAATGGCTGATCAGAGGGGTGATGGGTTGCAGAGCAGACAGTTTTGATATTAACTAGCGATCCTAAGGATAGTTCAGCAATATGTAAGTAGCCGACTCTCTATAAAAATCAGCATTACGCAGTATTTACACTGCAGTGGTTGGCCAGTATTTTATATCTGTATGTTAAAAGCAGGAGTAGAATAAACACAAAAGAAACCACTTTCAGGTTTAGGCCTCACCCCTGGACTGGTCTTATAATTAAGTCATTCTCCTTTTCAGTCATAAGGCCCCCTTCACACGTCAGTGATTCTGGTACGCATGTGCTAGTTTTTATACGTACCAGAATCACTGACATACGCAGACCCATTATAATCAATGGGTCTGCTCACACATCAGTGATTTTTCACTGAACGTGTCTCCGTGCAGCGTACACCCGTGGCCGTGATTCTGCACGGAGACAAGTCAGTTTTTTTCTGGTATCACTGATGACCCACGGACCACACTATGGTGTGATCTGTGAAACACGTACCAGAAAATCACGGACATATTAAATGTTTTCAACTTACCTTGCCTGCGATTTGCTCTGCAGCCGCCGCTCTCGGCAGCTCCTGCCTGGCTCATGTATATTCATGAGAGCAGGAACAGCCAACCCGGAAGTAGCTGCAGAGAGCGGTGGGTGGACGCTGGAGAGCCGAGGAGTTCAACACCATGGACAGCAGGAGCGAAGGCAGGTGAGTAATGTCCATATGAAATCACGGAGGGACATGTGCGTGTTTTACACGTGAGTGAAGAACGTCAGTGTTTTTCACTGACGTGTGAAACGGGCCTAAGATTGAGATTTTGATAATCATTTAAAGAATCTAACAGGGATCAACCCCTGCCTTAAGGGGACGGTTACACTTTTAAATACACCTTCCCACCTATATCTGCCCTTCTCTGGCTCTAAAGCCAGAGCTGTCACTCAAAGAAGAGGGAAAGAAGGGATAGATGGAAACCAATGAGGTGGGAAGGAGCACTGAAAGGTTTGTCCCCGCCATGATGCCTGAGCACCTGTATTTGGTTTGAACAGTCATTCTGCCGACAGTGTCCCTTTAATCAACTCAGGGCCCCATAGAAAATATAAAACAGCAAATACTATCACCATCCACAGCAATGTTATTCCAGCGATGTTAGCACTGCAGTGTTCAGTGGGTTTTATTACACTGTTGTAATATGACTGCAGCAGTTACGTGACAAAACCCACTAAAAAGAGAAGCACCGCAGGAATAACATATTATAGCGCCATTTATTTCATGTTGCTTTACATATGAAAGTGGAATACATAGTAGGGACAAGTACAATAATCATAAACAATACAGGGCACAGACTGGTACAGGAGAGAGGTCCCGGCCCACGAGGGCTCACAGTCTACAAGGGATAGGCGAGGGTACAGTATATGAAGGTGGAGAATGATGGTCAGGCAGCGCTATGGAGGACTGAGGGTTACGACAGGTTGTAGGCTTGTCGGAAGAGGTGGGTCTTCAGGTTCCTTTTGAAGCTTGTCAAGGTAGGCGAGAGTCTGATGTGTTGTGGCAGAGCATTCCAGAGTATGGGGGAGGCACGGGAGAAATCTTGGATGCGATGGTGGGAAGAGGAGATGAGAGGGGAGCAGAGGAGGAGATCTTGTGAAGATCAAAGGTTACGTGCAGGTAAGTACCGGGACACTAGGACACCGATGTACGGAGGAGACAGGTTGTGGAAGGCTTTGTATGTCATGGTTAGGGTTTTGAACTGGAGTCGTTGGGCAATGGGAAGCCAGTGAAGGGATTGGTAGAGAGGAGAGGTCTGGGAGTAGCGAGAGGAGAGGTGGATTAGTCAGGCGGCATAGTTTAAAATAGATTGTAGGGGTGCGAGACTGTTAGAGAGGCCACAGAGCAGGAGGTTGCAATAATTCAGACGTGAGATAATAAGGGCATGCACTAGTGTTTTTGCAGCTTCTTTTATTTCCTATGGAGCCCTGAATTGATAAAGGCGCCACTCCAGCATTTTTTTTTCTAGTGCTGGATTGGTACTTTTAACCTAAGGGGTACTTTGCACACTACGACATCGCAGCTGTGATGTCGGTGGGGTCAAATGGAAAGTGACGCACATCCGGCGTCGCTGTCGATATCGTAGTGTGTAAAGCATTTTTGATACGATTAACGAGCGCAAAAGCGTCATAATCGTATCATCGGTGTAGTGTCCGACATTTTCATAATTGCGCGGCAGCGACGGTACGATGTTGTTCCTCGTTCCTGCGGCAGCACACATCGCTGTGTGTGAAGCCGCAGGAGCGAGGAACATCAGCTTAAGCTACTTTCACACATCCGGTTTTTGCTCTGCGGCACAATCCGGCGCTCTGCAGAAAAACCGCAACCGTTTTTTTTTGCCGCCGGTTGCGTTTTTTTTTTGCATAGACTTACATTAGTGCCGTATTGTGCCGCATGGGCTTGCGTTCGGTCCGGTTTTTGCCGCATGCGGCAGATTTAGCCGATGCCGCGGCTGGATGGAACGTTGCCTGCAAACTATTTTGCTCCGGCAAAACAAACCGCATCGCGCCGCATCCGGCCGCTGCGGCGCATTTTTCAATGCATGCCTATGGACGCCGGATGCGGAAAAAAACGCATCCAGCCGCCGCATGCGTTTTCTTCCACTGCGCATGCTCAGTAGCGTGCCGCAACTGGAAAAAAACGGACGGGCCGCATGTAAAAACGTATGCAAAGGATGCGGTGTTTTCGCCGCATCCGTTGCATAGGTTTCACAGCCGGATTGAGCCGCACTGCTCAAACCGGATGTGTGAAAGTAGCCTTACCTGCACCCTGCGGTTCACGCCGGCTATGCGGAAGGACGTAGGTGGGAGGGATGTTTACGTCCCGCTCATCTCCGCCCCTCCGCTTCTATTGGGCGCCTGCCGTGTGACGTCGCTGTGACGCCGCTCGACCCACCACCTTAGGAAGGAGGCGGGTCGCCGGCAAGAGCGACGTCGCGGGGCAGGCGAGTGCATGTGAAGCTGCCGTAGCGATAATGTTCGCTACGGCAGCGATCACGAGATATCACTGCTGCGACGGGTGCGGGGATTATCGCGCTCGGCATCGCAAGCATCGGCTTGCGATGTCGTATTGTGCAAAGTACCCCTTAGTCCCCTGACTTTACACTTCCCTCCGGCATCTTCACCCTTTACCAGCGCAGCTCGAGTTCCGTAATGCCATCCTGTGACTACAACTTCTGACAGGTCAGAAATTACATCACCAGCTCTCAGTGTCTCTCTATGAGAGCAAGACTCAGACTTGTATTGAGTTGTGACATCTGGCGCACTCCATGAAACACTGGAGCAGCCGGCAGGTAAAGTGATAGACTGACCAGAGCTACAGATGAAGGCTGTATATTAGGACCCCTTCACACGTCCGTGTCTCCGATACGTGTTTGGTCCATTACCTTACATGCCGGAGACACAGGCACACGTAGAACCATTAAAATCAATGGGTCTGCGCACACGTGCGCAGACCCATTGATTTTAATGGGTCTGCGCACACGTGCGTGTTTTGCCATGGACCGTGTGTACGTGCGGAGCATACCTGTGCCTGTGTGCTCCACACACAGACATGTCAGTTTTTCTCCGGCATCACGGGTGTCACACGGACCGCATGGATGTGATCCATTTGACACGAACCTGAGAAAACACACGTGTCTGTGAAATAAAAAGAATTTCAATACTCACCTTCTCCAGCCCTGCTGTCTCTGCCGCTGCTGTCACTTGCTTCCGACCCCCGCTCATTATGTTCATCGCATATTCACTCCAATGCGGGCCAGAAGCAGCAGCAAAGAGTCGGCAGTTCCGGAGACGGAAGATCAGCACCACGGACAGCAACGCCAAGGACAGGTGAGCAGAAAGTTCCCGTTCTCCATGTTATCACGGATAACACACGGAGAACACGCGTGTGCCATAAACACGGCACACGGAGGGCAATACGCACCTTTGACACATCCGTGAAAAACGTGCGTGCTTTTCACGGACGTGAAGGGGGCCCTAGACAGTGAGCTGGGGACTCTGATTAGAAGCACTACTCCAGTGGTGTAAAAAAATTATCACTGCAGTAGTGCATTAGGCAGGGTTGGTCCAGTAGTGGACAATTCCTTTAAAATACTGATGCACCGGGGGGGGGGGGGGGTTCACAATGCACTTAGCCATGGAGGCTCTGACTGAATCTATGGAAAACGGGATTTTGACAGAAAATGTCTGGGAACCGTGAAGACCAATAAGAAGCAAATGGAGATCAGAGTATGCTGCTCTGCACTCCTTTCCGGAGGGTTTCATCTTTCCAGGCGGGCACAATAACGTAGTCGCCTACATCTGAAATGATGGCTATAGCCATAAAGGAGAAAGCCGGGCCCAAAGCTGCACAGAGTGGATGGTCTGTGAGTCTGTAAGTGAGGCCTGGCAGAATGGAGCCCAGAGAAGCCTGTGTCACATTTCAGTACAACTTGAAGGTCTTACTCTAAAGTGTGTGACCCCGGACGTGTGCTCCTCCAACACCTCACCGGAGTATGAAGAGGGCAGACGGGCACATCAGTATTAGGAGTCAGGGAATACCAGCGTCACTTACAGGGGGACACAATGACAGCTTCCTGTCAGCAACAGACAAGATAACTGCACTTCCTGTTACAAAAATGGCCGCCTAAACTACAAACATATGCTTCTCTTCCAACTCTCAAAATATATTGTCATTATTTTCCCATGGGAGGAATTATACAAAATTATGGTGTACATGGAGCTGTGAAGGCCTTTTATCACTTTTCACTGGAGATTTTTTATTTTATCACCTCACCACTTCAACCTTCAAAACTTCAGGTTCTCCCTCACCGAAGACTCCCTGATCACCAACCCAAGGGGGCTGCACAAAGTAAGGGTGATACTTCCCGGCCTGCTCCTCCACTCCTAACCCTGAGCCCCCCACTGGTCTCCTGACACATGCCCGCAGCCACCGTTGTCTACCAGCTAACAAGGCGGGTACATGGGGACTAATGGCGGAGCAGCACCAGGTATAACTTTTTATAGCCCACTGGGACCAGTACTAAGGGGCATTCAGTAGGGAGTGCCTCAGAGTTCATGGTCCTACAGCCATGGGGAGCCCTGTATGTTGTAAGCTGGGCTGGAGATTTCCCTATGTCATGAGGCCACTGACGTGTGTTGTCTGTGCATCCATGAAGACTAATGGAAAGAGGTGTGGTAGCTGTCCATGGAAACCAGTCATCTTCCAGCTCACATTCACAAAAGCTCATCTGGAAAATGTAACCTGCATCCTGATTGGTTGCTTTTCACAAATGCTCCATAAATGAGCGCAGTGCAGACGGCATCCCCAGCGATCACATTACCCCAAGAGCAGTGTCAGCGGCCTGTAGGCTATTAGGCTGGGCGCTGGTTATTAAACTACAAATCCCAGCATACCTTAGGGGCACTTTTAACTACAGGACAGGGAGAATCCCAGACAGTAAACCACTGCTCCCTCTCCAACACCGCCCGCATTGTGTCTAACCAGCAGGCTGCATGCGTCCTGTATACACAGCAGGCAGCACATCACATACCAGTGCGTACACAGCAGGCAGCACATCACATACCAGTGCGTACACAGCAGGCAGCACATCACATACCAGTGCGTACACAGCAGGCAGCACATCACATACCAGTGCGTACACAGCAGGCAGCACATCACATACCAGTGCGTACACAGCAGGCAGCACATCACATACCAGTGCGTACACAGCAGGCAGCACATCACATACCAGTGCGTACACAGCAGGCAGCACATCACATACCAGTGCGTACACAGCAGGCAGCACATCACATACCAGTGCGTACACAGCAGGCAGCACATCACATACCAGTGCGTACACAGCAGGCAGCACATCACATACCAGTGCGTACACAGCAGGCAGCACATCACATACCAGTGCGTACACAGCAGGCAGCACATCACATACCAGTGCGTACACAGCAGGCAGCACATCACATACCAGTGCGTACACAGCAGGCAGCACATCACATACCAGTGCGTACACAGCAGGCAGCACACCACATACCAGTGCGTACACAGCAGGCAGCACACCACATACCAGTGCGTACACAGCAGGCAGCACATCACATACCAGTGCGTACACAGCAGGCAGCACATCACATACCAGTGCGTACACAGCAGGCAGCACATCACATACCAGTGCGTACACAGCAGGCAGCACACCACATACCAGTGCGTACACAGCAGGCAGCACACCACATACCAGTGCGTACACAGCAGGCAGCACACCACATACCAGTGCGTACACAGCAGGCAGCACACCACATACCAGTGCGTACACAGCAGGCAGCACACCACATACCAGTGCGTACACAGCAGGCAGCACATCACATACCAGTGCGTACACAGCAGGCAGCACATCACATACCAGTGCGTACACAGCAGGCAGCACATCACATACCAGTGCGTACACAGCAGGCAGCACATCACATACCAGTGCGTACACAGCAGGCAGCACACCACATACCAGTGCGTACACAGCAGGCAGCACACCACATACCAGTGCGTACACAGCAGGCAGCACATCACATACCAGTGCGTACACAGCAGGCAGCACATCACATACCAGTGCGTACACAGCAGGCAGCACACCACATACCAGTGCGTACACAGCAGGCAGCACACCACATACCAGTGCGTACACAGCAGGCAGCACATCACATACCAGTGCGTACACAGCAGGCAGCACATCACATACCAGTGCGTACACAGCAGGCAGCACATCACATACCAGTGCGTACACAGCAGGCAGCACATCACATACCAGTGCGTACACAGCAGGCAGCACATCACATACCAGTGCGTACACAGCAGGCAGCACATCACATACCAGTGCGTACACAGCAGGCAGCACACCACATACCAGTGCGTACACAGCAGGCAGCACATCACATACCAGTGCGTACACAGCAGGCAGCACATCACATACCAGTGCGTACACAGCAGGCAGCACATCACATACCAGTGCGTACACAGCAGGCAGCACATCACATACCAGTGCGTACACAGCAGGCAGCACATCACATACCAGTGCGTACACAGCAGGCAGCACACCACATACCAGTGCGTACACAGCAGGCAGCACATCACATACCAGTGCGTACACAGCAGGCAGCACTACCCCCGTATACGTGCCCCACCACCAGCAGTACCTGCAGCAGATCCCGCTCTTTCAACACTCCCGCGCTGTTTGCTTTCTCCACGCCTCCACACTGCAAGCTCCTCCCTGCGCCTCTCCATTCCCTAGCAACACGTCCCTCCCTCGTAGCGTTGTACAATAGCAGAATAGGCGTGGTTTAGAAGAAACGCCCATATCCGCATTCATCAGCCAATTCCTAGTTTTTGCACCAATCATCTGGCCTGAAGAACCACGGCCTCAATCATGTGACGGAACATGCTTCCTGATAAACAGCAGGGTTGAGCCTAGAATGTATGGGCTCCTTCCAGGTAAGTGGGCGGCACAGCCTTGGTTGGTGGGCGTGGTGATGTTTCTTTCCGTTCACTATAATCTTGCTTTCAATCCCCCCTTCCCTCCCTTTCAAAAAGAATATTCCGTCTGGAAGCATCGGGTTGCAATTTAAACACGCCCCTATCATGTGCCAAATTACGTCATACCACCTGGAAGGAGCCCATACAGTCTAGCATCGACCTAATCAGCAGAGCAGAAAACAGTGTAATCGCCCTGTCCACTCCGCTGGAGACATTTTCTAAAAGGTTCCTGCTCTTCTACCTATGTACATACTTTCATAACATTCTGCTGAACGCAGTCAAAACATGATGGGAATTAAAGAGAACCTGTCAGGTGCAAATATACACCCAGAACCACGAGCAGTTCTGGGTGCATATTGCTAATCCCTGCCTAAAAAGGGTATGTTCACACACTGCGTTTTTTTGCGTCAAAAAACGCACCCGCGGCAAAAAAACATGCGTTTTTGCTGCGTTTTTGCTCACTGCGTGTTTATGCGGTTTTTTTTATCAGTGAACAATGCTATTAAAGATTGTTGAAAAAAAAAAAAAAGGTCTGATGTCATTTTCTTCTTCAGTATGTTCTTCATTCTCCACTAGTGTATGCAGGAGAGCAGACAGCTGCAGAACTACAAGGATCAGCATGCTCCATCCAGGACTGTATGCTGGAGGGAGAGGCAGGGGGCTTCGCCATATTTTTGTATGCTAGCCAGGTACAGCAGGCAGGTCCGGACCGCCCCCAACCCCCAGCTGCCTATTTGAACCCGGCTGGGAACCAAAAATATAGGGAAGCCCTTTTTTTTTTAATTATTTCATGAATTTCATGAAATAATTCAAAAAAAAAAAATTGATGTAGGCTTCTCCCAATTTTTGTGTCCAGCCAGGTACAACTAGGAAGCTGGGTTTTGGAATCCGCAGTGCAGGGTGCCAAGCTTTCTGGGCACCCCCGCTGCGAATTGCAGTCCGCAGCCACCCCAGAAAATGCCGCTTTCATAGAAGCGCCATCTTCTGGCGCTGTATCCAACTCTTCCTGATGCCGGGTGGCTCGCTGGGTAATAATGGGGTTAGGGCTAGCTGTATATTATCAGCTGGCCCTAAGCCCGAAATTCATGGTGTCACGCCAATATTAGACATGGCCACCATGAATTTCTAGTACAGATAAAAAAAAAAAACACAACACACAGAAAAATATTTTTATTAGAAATAAAACACAACACAATTAGTGACTCCATCTTAATTGAAATAAAGAACCCTCCTCCGCAGTAATCCTGGGTCAGGGTCTCGCGCCGTCCAATCCGGATCCAATATCATCTGATTGGTTTGCTGGAAGGCCAGAAAAACGCAGCATGTCAATTATTTTTGCGTTTTTACTGCGTTTTCCACCCATTGAGTTCAATGAGATGTTTAAAAATGCAATGACTATAAATGCAAGGGGTGGGTAGTAAAGTGACGTGTACTGGAAGAGGATTCCTTCTGTCAGTAAACACAGAAGCATAAATCCTCCCGGTACCGCCACCGCTGCTTCCACCTCCCGCCCGGCGCCATGTCCGCTCCCGTCCTGCGCCATGTCTGGATGGGAGGTGGAAGCAGCTACGAAAACAAAAGTGAACAGTAGAAAAAAAAAAGTCATGCTCACCTGTCTGCAGACTCCCGGTGCCATGTCCACTCCCAGCTCCTCTCCCAGTACTGCCACCCACACTCTAGCTGTGTGCCGGCTCCTGAGTACGTCCGATAGCTGTAGGACCTGGCGGTGATCACCTGATGCTGTCACCTGACGCATCGGCTGATCGTATGTCTCACGGTGACTCCGGCGTTTTACCGCCCGGCCGGCTAAACTATCAGCTGATGCCGTCAGGAGACTTCATCAGTTGATGACCGGCAGCTCCTGCAGCGATCGGACAGGAGTCTGCATGGACGTGTGTAGTTTCTTGTTTTTGTTTTTTTTCTTGCACTGATGCGCCAGCTGATTGTATAAATGGCTTTTATACAATCAGCTGATGTGTGATGTGATTCAGGTCCTTGAACCTGACACATCATCTGATCGCTTTGCCTTCAAGCAAACCGATCAAATGATATTGGATCCGGATTGGACGGCGCAGGACCCTGACCCAGGATTACTGCGGAGGGGGGTTCTTTATTTCAATAAAGATGGAGTCACTAATTGTGTTGTGTTTTATTTCTAATAAAAATATTTTTCTGTGTGTTGTGTTTTTTTTATCTTTACTAGAAATTCATGGTGGCCATGTCTAATATTGGCGTGACACCATAAATTTCGGGCTTAGCACCAGCTGATAATATACAGCTAGCCCTAACCCCATTATTACCCAGCGAGCCACCCGGCATCAGGGCAGCTGGAAGAGTTGGATACAGCGCCAGAAGATGGCGCTTCTATGAAAGCGGCATTTTCTGGGGTGGCTGCGGACTGCAATTCGCAGCGGGGGTGCCCAGAAAGCTTGGGCACCCTGCACTGCAGATTGCAAAACCCAGCTGCCTAGTTGTACCTGGCTGGACTCAAAAATTGGGCGAAGCCAACATCATTTTTTTTTAATTTCATGAAATTCATGAAATAATTAAAAAAAAAAAAGGGCTTCCCTATATTTCTGGTTCCCAGCTGGGTACAAATAGGCAGCTGGGGGTTGGAGGCAGCCCGTACCTGCCTGCTGTACCAGGCTAGCATACAAAAATATGTCGAAGCCCACGTCATTTTTTGGGGGGGGGGGCAAAAAACTCCTGCATACAGTTTTGGATGGAGGATGCTGAGCCTTGTAGTTCTGCAGCTGCTGTCTGCTCTCCTGCATACACTAGTGGATGAAGTATGCTGAGCCTTGTAGTTCTGCTCCCCCTGCCTCTACCTCCAGCATACAGTCCTAGATGGAGCATGCTGAGCCTTGTAGTTCTGCAGCTGCTGTCTGCTCTCCTGCATACACTAGTGGATGGAGTATGCTGAGCCTTGTAGTTCTGCTCCCCCTGCCTCTCCCTCCAGCATACAGTCCTTGATGAAGCATGCTGAGCCTTGTAGTTCTGCTCCCCCTGCTTCTCCCTCCAGCGTACAGTCCTGGATGGAGCATGCTGAGCCTTGTAGTTCTGCAGCTGTCTGCTCTCCTGCATACACTAGTGGAGAATGAAGAACATATTGAAGAAGGAAATGACATCAGACC
Organism: Anomaloglossus baeobatrachus; assembly: GCF_048569485.1. Classification (NCBI taxonomy): domain Eukaryota; kingdom Metazoa; phylum Chordata; class Amphibia; order Anura; family Aromobatidae; genus Anomaloglossus; species Anomaloglossus baeobatrachus. The sequence goes on from NC_134357.1 coordinate 370,050,393, forward strand.
TTTTTTTTTTTTTCAACAATCTTTAATGGCATTGTTCACTGATAAAAAAAAAACGCATAAAAACGCAGTGAACAAAAACGCAGCAAATAAAAAACGCGGTTAAAAACGCATCTGTTTTTTGCCGCGGGTGCGTTTTTGTGCGTTTTTTGCCGCAAAAAATGCACAAAAACGCAGCGTCAAAAAAACGCAGTATGTGAAGTTACCCTAACTGTCCCTGTATACACTAGCATAGATAAAGAGATCTTTAGAAAAAGTATTTCTAAAGATCTTTTATTGTATGCTAATTAGCGCAGGGACTAGTCCACTGGGCGTTAGTTCCCTTGGCTAGTCGGCCCCATTAGCATGTTAGTACGCCCCTGTGGGTGTGCTAAAATGCTAATGAATGCGCAGTGTCACAATACTTTGATCTGCCTGTGCAGGACCTCAATGCCGGCGCGTGTGCATGATGTAGGACGCATCATGCACCCCAGCTTCAGAATGAGAACAAAGATGGCCGAAAGAGGAGGCGCCAGACCCAGAGAACGGAGACACCCATCCAACCAGTCTGCATCGCACTGCCCCCCTAGGTGAGTATTATAAAGTGTTTTTTACATTCTACACAGCGGTCTGGGCTCTTATATACAGCATGTAAGAATGTTGTATATGAGTCCACTGGTGGTGGCCGCAGCTTATAGGCCCCAAATCTGGTGACAGGTTCCCATTAAAAAAAATTTTGGAGTTGAGAACTTCTTTAAAGGAGTTGTCCGACTTACACTCAAAAAAAAATTTAAGCTAATCTGTGCTGTATTGTCATATAAAACACCCCTACATTATTATTTTTTGTTTTCTGACTTTTGTTCCTCTTGAATTATCCCTTTATTCTCTGCAGCTCTTTGTTTACCTTCAGCTCCAGTAAACATGATAACTTCCTGTATTCTTGGTTGCCAAACTCAGTCAGAGCTGGCACCACCCGACCTCACTGTCCAGCCCCGCCCCCTGCCCGCCCTCTGTACACTCATTGGCTGTCAGTAATCTACCCAGCACTGACCTCTCAGCAGACCAGAGATTCTGCTTCTCTCATCTGTGACAGCAATCACCTCACATCCACAATGGTGACACATAGAGATGTTACATGTTCCTCACCCCTTAGGGGTACTTCTCACATAGCGAGATCGCTGCTGAGTCACGTTTTTTGTGACGCACCAGTGACCTCATTAGTGACCTCGCTGTGTGTGACTCTGAGCAGCGACCTGGCCACTGCTGTGAAATCGCTGCTCGTTACACACTGCTCTGGTTCATTTCTTGGACATTGCTCTCCCGCTGATAAGCACACATTGCTGTGTTTTACAGCGAGAGAGCAACAATCTGAATGTGCAGAGAGCAGGGAGCCAGCGTCTGGCAGCCTGCGGTAAGCTGTAACCAAGGTAAATATTGGGTAACCAAGCAAAACGCTTTGCTTGGTTACCCGATATTTACCTTGGTTACTAGCGTACGCCGCTCTCAGGCTGCCAGTGCCGGCTCCCTGCTCCCTGCACATGTAGCCGGAGTACACATCGGGTAAATAAGCTAAGCGGGTTGCTTATAATGGTAATGTCACACACAACGACAGCGACGACGATGTCGCTGCTAAGTCACCATTGTCTGTGACGTAGCAACGACCTGTCCCCTGCTGTGAGGTCGCTGGTTGTTGCTGAATGTCCTGGACCATTTTTTGGTCGTTGCTCTCCCGCTGTGAAGCACACATCACTGTGTGTGACAGTTAGAGAGCAACGAACTGAATGTACAGGGAGCAGGGAGTCGGTTTCTGCGGACGCTAGTAACCAAGGTAAATATCAGGTAACCAAGCAAAGGCTTGGTTACCCGATATTTTCCTTCGTTACCAGCGTCCGCAGCTTCTTGAAGCCGGCTGCCTGCTCCCTGCACACGTAGCCAAGGTACACATCGGGTAACTATAAGCAAAGCGGTTTGCTTATTAACCCGATGTGTACTCTGGCTACGAGTGCAGGGAGCCAGCACTAAGCGGTGTGCGCTGGTAACCAAGGTAAATATCGGGTAACCAAGTGAAGTGCTTTGCTTGGTTACCCGATATTTACCTTAGTTACCAAGCGCAGCATCGCTTCCACGCGTCGCTGGGGGCTGGTCACTGGTCGCTGGTGAGATCTGCCTGATTGACAACTCACTAGCGACCATGTAGCGACACCAGGTCAGATCGCTGGTGGGATCGCTGGAGCGTCGCTAAAGTGTGACGGTACCCTTATAGATAAATGAGTACTGTGTAAGGGGTACTTCTCACATAGCGAGATCGCTAGCGAGATCGCTGCTGAGTCATGGTTTTTGTGACGCACCAGTGACCTCATTAGCGATCTCGCTGTGTGTGACACTGAGCAGTGATCTGGCCCTTGCTGTGAAATCGCTGCTCGTTACACACAGTGCTGGTTCATTTTTTGGATGTTGCTCTCCCGCTGTGAAGCACACATCGCTGTGTTTGACAGCAAGAGACCAACGATCTGAATGTGCAGGGAGCCGGCTTCTGACAGCCTGCGGTAAGCTGTAACCAAGGTAAATATCGGGTAACCAAGCGAAGTGCTTTGCTTGGTTACCCGATATTTACCTTGGTTACAAGCGTACGCCGCTCTCAGGCTGCCAGTGCCGGCTCCCTGCACACATAGCTGGAGTACACATCGGGTAAATAAGCAAAGCGGTTGGCTTATTAACCCGATGTGTACTCTGGCTAGGAGTGCAGGGAGCCAGCGCTAAGCGGTGTGCGCTGGTAACCAAGGTAAATATCTGGTAACCAAGCGAAGTGCTTTGCTTGGTTACCCAATATTTACCTTAGTTACCAAGCACAGCGTCGCTTCCACAAGTCGCTAGGGGCTGGTCACTGGTCGCTGGTGAGATCTGCCTGATTGACAGCTCACCAGCGACCATGTAGCGACGCACCAGCGATCCTGACCAGGTCAGATCGCTGGTGGGATCGCTGGAGCGTCGCTAAAGTATGACGGTACCCTAAGGAAGACTATATATAGCATCTAATGTGAGTCTATAGTAGATATATACACCATGTATGTATGGTACATGTGTGTGCGCGTGTTTTGTGTCATATAGTTATGTGTATATATATATATATATATATATATATATATATATATATATATTTTCACATAGCTTGTCCAGGCTTATCCCTCTATGGGGTACTTTGCACGCTGCAACATCGCTAGCCGATGCTAGCGATGCCGAGCGCGATAGTACCCGCCCCCGTCGCACATGCAATATCTTGTGATAGCTGCCGTAGCGAACATTATCGCTACGCCAGCTTCACATGCACTCACCTGCCCTGTGACTGTCGCTCTGGCCGGCGACCCGCCTCCTTCCTAAGGGGGCGGGTCGTGCGGCGTCACAGCGATGTCACACAGCAGGCGGCCAATAGAAGCAGAGGGGCGGAGATGAGCAGGACGTAAACATCCCGCCCCCCTCCTTCCTTCCGCATTGGCGGTGGAGGCAGGTAAGGAGATGTTCCTCGCACCTGCGGCTTTACACACAGCGATGTGTGCTGCCGCAGGAATGAGGAACAACATCGTATCTCCTATTGGTGCGACATTATGAAAATGTCCGACGCTACACAGATCACCGATTTACGACGCTTTTGCGATCGTTTATCGGCACATCTAGGCTTTGCACGTTGCGACGTCGTTACCGGCGCCGGATGTGCGTCACTTTCGATTTGACCTCGACGATATCGCAGTAGCGATGTTGTAACGTGCAAAGTACCCCTATGTGTCACTATATGAATGGACACATTGGGCTCAGAATGTGGAATATGCACATGACCATTCATTCTGACTGTTGACAACTCAGTGTCTGCTGTATGTGATGTGAGGATTCACTTATCTGCTCTGTGGAGCACCATGCAATAAATAGTGCGATAATAATAATCTGCAATAAATTATAGTTACTGCAGATTTTTGTGAAAAACATTGACCACTATTTTTTTCTTGGGCTACATGATATTTTGGTCATGCTGTCAAATATCGCAGCATGCCTATGTCACTACTAGCATGATGCAGGTCCGTGAGGTCGCTTTCATTTCCATTTCATTCCATTTCATTGTGTACTGCAAAAAAAACGGAAGTAGCTAGATAGATAAATAGATGGATATATATATATATATATATATATAGGGATAGATAGAGAGACAGAGATAGCTAGAGTGATAAATAGAGAGATGAATGAATGGAAGGATAGCTAGAGGGATGGATGAATGAATGAATGAAGAAATAGATAGAGAGATAGATAGATAATAGATGAGAAAGACATACAGTACAGACCAAACGTTTGGACACCCCTTCTCATTCGAAGAGTTTTCTTTATTTTCAGGACTCTGAAAATAGTAGATTCACATTGAAGGCATCAAAACTATGAATTAAAACATGTGGAATGAAATACTTAAAAAAAAAAGTGTGAAACAACTGAAAATATGTCTTATATTCTAAGTTCTTCAAAGTAGCCACCTTTTGCTTTGATTACGACTTTGCACACTCTTGGCATTCTCTTGATGAGCTTCAAGAGGTAGTCACCAGAAATGGTCTTCCAACAGTCTTGAAGGAGTTCCCAGAGATGCTTAGCACTTGTTGGCCCTTTTGCCTTCACTCTGCGGTCCAGCTCACCCCAAACCATCTCGATTGGGTTCAGGTCTGGTGACTGTGGAGGCCAGGTCATCTGGCGTAGCACCCCATTACTCTCCTTCTTAGTCAAATAGCCCTTACACAGCCTGGAGGTGTGTTTGGGGTCACTGTCCTGTTGAAAAATAAATGAAGGTCCAACTAAACGCAAACCGGATGGAATAGCATGCCGCTGCAAGATGCTTTGGTAGCCATGCTGGTTTAGTATGCTTTCAATTTTGAATAAATCCCCAACAATGTCACCAGCAAAGCACCCCAACACCGTCACACCTCCTCCTCCATTCTTCACGGTGGGAACAAGGCATGTAGAGTCCATCCTTTCACCTTTTCTACAAAGACACTGTGGTTGGATCCAAAGATCTCAAATTTGGACTCATCAGACCAAAGCACAGATTTCCACTGGTCTAATGTCCATTCCCTGTGTTCTTTAGCTCAAACAAGTCTCTTCTGCTTGTTGCCTGCCCTTAGCAGTGGTTTCCTAGCAGCTATTTTACCATGAAGGCCTGCTGCACAACGTCTCCTCTTAATAGTTGTTCTAGAGATGAGAAGGTGTGTCCAAACTTTTGGTCTCTACTGTATATATATTTATTTACATATATTGATATTGTGACAGTGGGATATTGTGGGTCATGTACCATTTTGTGTGGGTTAATGTTTAGGCGTGGTTCACTGTCCATTATTTGTATTGCTTTGTGTGTACATTGTATTGTCTGTAGGTAATCACCCCCTGTAGTGTTCCTGGCCCTATAGCTGGGTTTACACGCTGCAACATCGCAAAGGACATCGCTGTAACGTCACCGGTTTGGTGACGCAATAGCGATCTCCATAAGTCTCTGCTAAGTCTCTGGTGAGCGTTCAACCCGGCAAACCTGGCCAACAACTTACCAGCGATCCGGACCTGCAGAGCGACCTAGCTGGTTGTTGGGGACGTTGATAAGCAGCCTTTTGAAAGGGAAGTTGCTAACAAAGTCGCTGAAAAGGATTCACACACTGAAACTTCATGCTGCACAGCGGGAAACAAAGGACCTAGGAATGGTCCTGAACGACTTGTAGTGATCAGCAACTTCCAGCAACTTCACAGCAGGGGCCAGGTCGCTGATAGGTTTCACACACTGCAACATCGCAAACAACATCGCTATTGCGTCACAAAACCGGTGACGTTACAGCGATGTCGTTTGAGATGTTGCAGTGTGTAAACCCAGCTTAAGTCTGGGGGAAGGGGCCTGGGATCCACCTACTGTAAACTCTCTGCTTACCTGGAGATGTTATGGGTGCGGGCAACCTGGGCACTTGCAATCCAGTTGTCCCTCAAGGACTCGGAGGGACCCCCATGCACCTCCATCTCATCCGGTACATTTTGTGCACTCCATCCCACCTGAGGAAGAGGTACAACCACCTCCACCGAAGTGTACCACTGACCCCTGCACCATAGATGCCTCTGTTGGAGTGTATGGCCTCTGGCCTTTGTCACCGGATTTTCCTACTGCCTTCTCCAGAATGCACATTGGAAGGAGTACGACACAGAGCAGATGTTATTGATGTGAGCAGCCTGGACATTTGCAAAACACTTGGCCTGCTGGTCGATTGAGGAATGACCTTGCACCAAATCAATCTGGTCGTTCTCTACAGCCAAATACAATGGGGGAAGAGTTCTCACCCCTTCAAGTTGACTTGCCTAATGACTCAGACACTTGTCGTCGACCACTAGGGGTTTATGGGGTGCGAGCCACAGCCCCAAGTTCCTCTTACTATCAAAGTAAGCACTTACAGGAGGTCGTGCTGGATGGACAGAGAGTCATTGTATTTTGTGACTCCGGGGCATTTCTCATAGTAGCTCAATAGTGGTTCAGCCAGAGGCGATACATCATGGACCAGGGACTGTTATTGCATTGGCTGCAGGACAAAGGAGGAATATCCTAAAGGCGACTGAAGATGTGGACTTTGGCTTTGGGGGTCAAGCAATGTGTGGTTGGGGTGATGAGTGGCCTGCCTGCAGATATTATTCTAGGAAATGATGTGGGAGATCTACAATGCCAATTTGTGGGTGCAGGAAACACAGTTTAAGTGGGGGTGGACACAAAGGGAAGCTTGTCCTTCCATCCCTACCTCTGTACAAAAGACTATCCACAGCTGAGCAAAATGGACTTAAGTGAGGTGGCCAGAGGTCTGTGTAGACCTCATGGCGTACTCACTTATTAAAAATGAGGGAGAGGTTGTGATGGTGGGATATTGTGGGTCATGTACCATTTTGTGTGGGTTAATGTTTAGGCGTGGTTCACTGTCCATTATTTGTATTGCTTGTGTGTACATTGTATTGTCTGTAGGTAATCACCCCCTGTAGTGTTCCTGGCTCTAAGTCTGGGGGAAGGGGCCTGGGATCCACCTACTGTAAACTCTCTGCTTACCTGGGGGATTGGTCAGTCTGTTTGAGAACTTGAAGAGAGAAGGTAGAAGATTGAACCTCTGAGGGAAAAGCTGCGGCTCCCCACAGAGACCTGGACATTTATCGCTTATTGGATTAAATTCATATTTCTGGACTAATGTTACCTTTTCAGTGGTGGATTATCTTGTGGACCATTAAATTTGCTTGGAATAAATGCTTATTGGATTGTACAGCCACCTCTCACTCTGTTGATTGTGTGATATGGGAGAAGGACACAGTCACAGATATATATATATATATATATATATATATATATATATATATTACACTGCTTTCGATGTATTCTGATTTAGGACAAGAAGAATTAATAATGGCTGCTGTGTCTTTTTTGGGGTGGGGGGGAACCACAATCTGATGAAGTTTTTTCTCTGAAGAAAATTGGGGGTGGGAGAGTAGAACAGAAGGCAAAGTAAAGGAAGCTATCCATATTTAAAGGGGTTGTCTGGTGCAAGGCTATGTCCACGTGACGACTTTTAGATGTCGGCATACCGAGTGAGTTTTTCAAGCTGGTGAAGGAAAAGTGGATGAACGATTGAACATATACAGCGAGTCGCTCTTTTTAGGCGAGTTATGGAGCGTATCCACCTGAAAAAGATATTGTGTGCACATACCCATGGAAGTAAAGTCTGCAGTCACTCTATGTGCAGGTCACGCGCCGAATGTTCTCATCCAGCTTCTTTCAATAGAAGAGAAATGAGAGAAGTACAGGCGTATGAAAACCGCCCACTCGTACAGGGAGTACAGAGGACTTACAGTGTGTGCATCCTACATTGTCATGGATCAGCAGTCACATAGTGACTGAAGTCTTTGCTTCTAAGACCAGAAGTCACCTTTCATTATATCGAAGTCAATGGATACAGGATGCCTTCATTTTGTCCCAACTATGTAACAAACCTGTTTTCTACCTTAAAGGGAACCAAACATCAGGATTTTGGTATATAAGGTAAAGCCAGCGCAGTACTGGTGTTACGGGGGGCTGTCTGATAATAAATCCCAAAGGAATATCAGACAGTCAGGGTCCACCGTGCAAAGACTCTGCTGCAGACTATGGCAGAGGATAAGGGGTATATAAGTGTGCCACTGTAAATAGTAATAGCACAAGTGCAGAGTGCAATACCTCTGTTAAACTCACAGAGGAATATAATTAGAAAATAAAGCAATTCCTCCCTTACTTGGAGGGTGTGTGGTATGGTCTCTGTTAATGGTCACAGAGACAAAAGCAGTGAGTGTGAAATGGCACCTACCTAGGTCCGTTCCTCTAGCGGTGCCAGGAGACGGTCAGCAGCGTAAGCTGCACAAAGCTCCTACCTGCGTTCGCTCCACTAGTGTGCGAGGACACGAACCACTAAATATGGCACCTGCCTAGGTCCGCTCCACTAGTGGTGCAAAAGAGACGGACAGCAGCATAAGCCGCACAAAGCTCCTACCTATGTTCGCTCCCCTAGTGTGCGAGGATACGAACAACTGCCAGACGCAGTATAAGGAACGTTACCCTAGCAGCAACGTCCACCTACCTGCTTATGTCCGCTCCACTAAGATGTAAGGATACGGACCGCAGCCGAAGCTGTAAGGTATAAGAACGCTACCCTGCCGGTAGCGCTCACCTAGCATAGACAGAGAGCTGCCTAGAGGGACGTGCACAGAGCGTCTACTCTCATGCATGAACCAAGAGGACTGAGCGCCGGGCGTCGTGCGTCAGGGTCTTATATAGACTCTGTGCCTCATCCAAGATGGAGGACACCAGAGCCAATCCGCTGCCAGAATGACAGCAATGACGTCACACTGGCCTATCACCGAGCAAAGCGTCACAAGCACATGACCAGCGACCAATCGGCATACAAGGTGTCAAAGACATGTGACCACGTGTCACAAGCACATGAAGGTATATAATCATGGATTGATTGGTACGCTCAACCAAACCATTGGTCTCCGGATGGTATGCCGAAGATAGATTCAACTCAATTTGCAGAAGGCTATAAAGATCTCGCCAGAAACGGGAAGCAAATTGCGGGCCTCTATCACAAATGATACGATCTGGCATCCCGTGAAGCCTAAAGACATGCTTGAGGAATAGTTTGGCTAGTACCCTGGAAGATGGGATTCTCGATAACGGTACGAGATGAACCATCCAGGAGAAATGGTCCGTAATGACCCACACAAATCTATGTCCCTGTGAACACGGAAGATCACCCACAAAGTCCATGCCTACCGCCTCCCATGGTCTATCTGGCACTGGTAAAGTATGTAAGAGCCCAGCCGGTCTCTGCCATAACGGACGGTTGCGAGCACACGAGTAGCAGGAACCGACATATCTCTTGACGTGACTGGCTAAGTGTGGCCACCAATACCACTTCTCGAGTAACTCTCGTGTCCGTCTAATACCAAAATGCCCACCCACCTTTGAGGTGTGGGCCCACGACAGTATATCATTCTGTCGATCCGGCGGAACAAAGGTCTTGCCCGGTGGGATTTGGTCTAACATCACAGGGGAGAGCGTATGAAAAACCCTGGAGGGAAGGATAAGACGAGGTTCGTCAATCTCTTCCTGGGTAGAAACCATAGAGCGAGACAGAGCGTCTGCCTTGTTATTCTTACTCCCAAACAGATAGTTGATGGAGAAGTGAAAGCGGGAGAAAAACAAGGACTAGTGGGCTTGGCAAGGATTCAGACAGTTTGTAAGTACGTCAGATTCTTATGGTCTGTATAGACCTGGAAAGGATGTTTCGCTCCTTCTAGCAAGTGACGCCACTCCTCCAAGGCTAATCTCAGGGCGAGCAGTTCCCTATCCCCAATGGTATAGTTTCTCTCTGCCGGTGAAAAGGTTTTAGCAAAGAAGAAACACGGCCTTTTTCTACCTACACCGTTCTTTTGATACAAGATATGGGCACTGGATTCCAGAGCGGATTGGACTCTTTTTAAAATCAGGCTGTGATCCGCCGGTCCCGTGTTCGATCAACTCTATCAATGACCCATTTTGCGATCTTCTAGCACTAAGTGAGAGGTATTCATGTTAAAATACCAGTGAAAATGCCACAATTAGTCATAGCCTTGAAAGGGTTGCTGGCCTTATCCTGGGTCTACGGTCACTCGGTGACTGCAGGATTCACCAGTATTGCTAGTAAGACTGGGCATGTATGTGATTTGCATATTTCTGGCCATGGTCTGACTAAACGTGCCTGGCTTCTCTCAATAGAAGTGAATGGAGGGAAACTGAGCATCTTTAATATTCATGTGATTACATGTATACAAATCGCAATCCTGCAGTCACATGTTTGCCAGATAAACTGGTGAATCCTGACAGTGGGAGCAATGAACACTGTCAGAATTCAGAAGTCTGAAATCATATAGTGACTGCAGACATTTATCAAAAGACTGGACAATCCCTTTAATCCTTACCGCACATGACGGCTGCTGAGAATTACTAATCTGTATAAAGCTGCTCAGTGTACTCACTGTTATCACCATTGAGTAATCACATATGCTGTTGTCCAGCTGATGCTATCCACGGTTTATGTATATAATGCTTGACAGTAATTTACTTTGCAATCACAGCTTCTAGATCAGGGGTCTCAAACTCGGCTGGGTCTATGGGCCGCACAGAGGAAAAAAATAATTTGGGGGGCCGCATTCTTTGCAGGACAAAGTCACATTTTTATTAGTACCATATACAGTATATATTTTTTTACACACCTTGGGATCACTCATTTTGAACATTTTTCACTTGTTTATTATAACAAATGTGCACAATCTTTGTTTAAATATAAAAAAAATAATTTTGATGGTAAAAAAAAAATGTCATGCCTTATTTTGAGTTTTGCTTTTTGTTGTTTTTTTTTTTTACATTGTATCCCTTTCTTGTAACTAATAGTGTTACAATTAGCACTATATAGACAATTTGGCCAACATCTTTTAGTAATGTTCCCCATCTTGTTGTAATGTGCCCGTCCTTGTCCCCTTGTAGTATTGTGCCCCATCCTAGTGTGACGCCCTGGCAAAACCATGTAGTCACACAGACAGGCCCCCGCATAACACCTCGACCACACAGGGTTAAATCAGCCGACAAAATCCTAGTCACCCCCTCAGGGAAGGACAGACACACCAGTGGGCGGGACCAGGTGGAAGGAAAACGCCCACCTAGGGGTCTGGAGAACCCAGGGCGGGAAAACAAGCAGTGAAGCTTGGAGTAGTAGTGGAGGAGGAGGAGGAGGGAGAAAGTCAAGTGGAGGAGTTGAAGTGAGAAGTTCAAGTTGACAGGCGTCAGGGTTGGAGCCTCGGTGTACTGGCTAGGTGGCAGACAGTGGTCAGTGCCAGCAGGAGACAGGAAGACGGCTGCCGAAGATCCGAGGTGGACCGGGGCAGGGTTGTAGCCCGCCAATACCGACACCGGAGAACCGACCCGGAAACCGTGCACAAAGGGGGTACTTAGACCCTGAAGCCAGGACCGGCACCGACGACCTAGCTAATTGACCAATTGAGGGCAGGACTTTAGGTACTGTCCCAACCTAAGTCCCGAAAAGTAGACAACCACCCACCGAGAGACATAGGGCATCCGCCAGGGCCCGGTAGATCCCACGGGTCAGCGTCAAATGGGCATGGCTCCCAACCAAAGGACAGGGAGCGGACTCCCGCGTTACACACCGGGAAGTCCATCACAGAAAACACAAAGTGCAGAGGAAAGGGGCATTGACCACCGGCCCGGGTGTGGGACCAGAAACACACCCCCGGCCGCGCCAGACGGCCACCATCACCTTGGTTTACCAAAGGACTTGTGTGATTTATTCAACCGTGAGTAACATCCCTGGCCTGACCGGGTGCGCCGGCCCCTGCCATTACCATCCCCTGCACAGAGACATTGGGCCCCGGGGGCATCCATCCCTGCCCACGGAGGGGTTAACATCCAGCTGCCAGCCCATCGCCCCCGGGAGTCCCACAACAGCAGTGGTGGTGCTACACCTCACCACACACCATGGGTGGCATCACAGACAGTTTTCAACAACCCCCCGTACAAATACGTCCCCTTTTATTCGAAGTGTCCGCGTGACCCCCAGGTCCGGTAGAGTCCCTCGAGCCATACCGCAGATCTGGATCCGAGCAGCACGGTTGCTGGCACGGGGGCGGCACACTAGTCCCCATCCTACAGTAATGTGCTCATCCTAGTCCCCATCCTACAGTATTTACTGATCCTTGTCCCCATCCTATAGTAATGTTCCCCCTCCTTGTCCCCATCTTGTAGTAATGTGCCTCATCCTTGTCTCCATCTTGTAGTAATGTGCCTCATCCTTGTCCCCATCCTATAGTAATGTGCCTCATCCTTGTCCCCATCCTATAGTAATGTGCCTCATCATTGTCCCCATCCTATAGTAATGTTTCCCATCCTTATCCCCATCTTGTAGTAATGTGTCTCATCCTTGTCCCCATCTTACCATCTTATCGTAATGTGCCCATCCTGTAGTAATGTGTCTCATTCTTGTCCCCATCCTATAGTAATGTCCCCAACCTATAGTAATGTGGCCATCCTGTAGTAATGTGCCCATCCTTGCCCCATCATATAGTAATGTTTTCCCATCGTTTTTCCCCTTGTAGCAATCTCCCTATCCTGTAGTACTGTCCCCATTATATAGTTGTCCATCCAACAGTAATGTCCCCATCCTATAGTAATGTCCCCATCATATAGTTGTCCCATTCTGTAGTAATGTGCCCATCCTACAGTAATGTCCCCATCCTATAGTAATGTCCCCATCCTACAGTAATGTCCCTATCCTATAGTAATGTCCCCAGCCTTATCCCTATCCTATAGTAATGTCTCCCATCCTTGTGCCCTTGTAGTAATGTCCCTATCCTATAGTACTGTGCCCCATCCTAGACCCCATACTATAGTAATGTCCCCAGCCTTGTCCCCATCCTATAGTCATGTGCCCACCTTGTCCCTATTCTATAGTATTGTGGCCATCCTATAGTAATGAGTCGGGGTGGGGGGCAGCGGCGGCGGCTGAAAGGGGGCAGTTGCTATAACTTACCGATCACTCTCCTCAGCTTCCACAGACGACGGAGTGAAGGTGAGGGGAGCGGTCTCCATCCCCAGATCCACGGTGATTGGAGAGATCGGTCACAAGGCCGGTCTCTCCAGTCAGAGCTGGGGGCGGGTGAAAAAGCGATCACCCAGCTCCAGCCAATGATCAGTTCTGCAGCTGCACTAATCACGGCTGGATTTCAATGTTTCAGCCATTTTCAATGGCTGAACCATTACAGTGGCTGTGATTGGCTGAGCGGCATTCGTCAGCCAATCACAGCCTCCGTAGGTCTGGGGAGGAGACACCACCCCTCCTGAGGTCAGGTAGAGGTCTCCTCCTCCCCGAACCTAAGGTATTTGCAAAGCGATCGCAGCCACCGGGGCTGCAATTTCGCCATGACGTACTGGGTACGTCATGGGTCCTTAAGCACCAGGGAGCCATGACATATCCAGTACATCATAGGTCACTAAGGGGTTAATGTGCCGTCCTTCACATACACACAAAAAAAAACAACACACCATTCTTCTCACCTGTCCCGCGTTCCCTCGGCTGCCTCATCTCTGCTTCTTGCTGTCTGCAGGCCCGTGCCCCTGGTGACTATCGCGGCCGATGCAGGGAGTGCAGTCACTGTCAGTAGCCCCGGCAAAACATTAATTTGACATAATGCGCAGACAGTGGTTGCGGCCCCTGCACCGGCCTCGATAGTGAACAGGGGCACGGGCCTGGGGGCCGCACGAAGCAGCCTAAGGGGCCGCATGCGGCCCGCGGGCCGCGTGTTTGAGACCTCTGTTCTAGGGGTAGCACAGCTCCATTACAAGACACAATCCTATATTTTTTCCTGTGGATTCCAAGGCCTGTGTAATTCTATGGGAAACAGATTCCTCACCTGTGTATAACAAATTTTTATTATTTATTTATAGAGCACCATTGATTCCATGGTGTTGTACATGAAAAAGTGTTAGATACAAAATACAAATATAAATTACAGCAGACAGACTGGTACAGAGGGGAGAGGGCCCTGGCCTTGAGGGCTTACATTCTACAAGATAATGGGGAGGAGACAGTAGGTTGGGGAGTTGAGGCAGCACCGGTGGTGGTGAGATGGCAGGGGGGTCATTGCAGGCTGTAAGAATTCTTGAAGAGATGGGTTTTCAAGCTCAGTTTAAAACTGGAAAGGGTAGCAGATAATCAAATGTGGGGGATACTCAAGAAGCTTTGGAGGTGGTTGGATGGTGAACGGAAACATGTGGAGGATAAAAGGATATCTTGAGAGGCCTGGAGATTATGTTGGAGTATTTTGAAAAATTGGTTTGGAGTTATTCGAAGGTCAGATTATAGACGGCTTTGTAAGTCAGTGTTAGTAGTGTGAACTGATATACTGGGGAATTGGGAGCCAATGAAGGGATTTGCAGAGAGAAGAAGTAGAGGAGTAGCGAGGAGGGAGGTGGATTAGTCAGGCAGCAGAGTTAAGGATGGACTGGAGAAATTTAACAGTGTTAGGGCACGCTCACACGAGCGTGAAAAATGGACGAGTGCAATGCGAGAAAATCTCGCATTGCACTCTGACCTATGTTAGTCAATGAGGGAGAGCAGTTGGTCAACTTTTCTCATCCAGATTCTGGATGTGAGAAAAGTCGCAATATGCTTCGATTTTCTACTAGAGCTGTATCCCTTGCACCCATTTAAGTGAATGGGTGCGAGAGAAACATCGGACTGCACTCGGATGTTTTCCCAGTGCAGTGCGATATACGCACAGGCTGACAGTGGAGGAGATGGGGGGGATTAACCCCTCTCTCTCCTCTGCAGCGCCCACCCTCAGCTTCACAGTCGCATGACACTCAGCTCAGGCTCGCAGCAGAGCATGAGCCGGGGGTCATTAGCATATCGCATCCGATGCTCTCGCATCAGATGCCTTACGTTAGTGTGAGTCTAGCCTTAAGAGGGAGGCCACAGAGAAGGATATTGCAGTAGTTGAGGCAGGAGATGATGCAGGCATTTCGGAACATTGAGAGTTGAGGAAAGGACGGATTCAGGAAACATTTTTGAGTTGGAGGAGGCAGGAGGTGGTGAGAGCTTGGATGTGCGGTTTGAAGGTCAAGGCAGAGTCGAGGGTTTCTCTGTGGCAGCAGTCTTTTGGTAACAAGGGAGAGTGTGGTGTCATTTATTGTAATAGATAGATCAGGTAGGGGAGATAAGTGAGATGGGGGAAAGATGATGAGTTCAGTTTTGCCCATATTGAGCTTTAGGAAGCGAGAGGAGAAGAAGGAGGATATGGCTGATAGACACTCCAGGATTCTGGACAGCAGGAAGGTGACATTTGGGCCAAATAGGTAAATCTGAGTGTCATCAGCGTATAGATGGTACTGGATGCCATCGGACTTTGAGTTGTCACAGACCAAAAGTATAGATTGAGAAGAATAAGGACATGCACATTTTCTCAAGAAAGTTTCTCGAGAAAATTTTCTCAAGAAATTTTCTTGAGAAAAATCCGCACAAGTGCGCACAGCTATTTTTTTTTCTCATTGAATTTCATGGGAAATGTCTGCACAAAGATTGCAGACATTTCTCAAGAAATGTCCGGGGCAAATCCGCGGGTAAATCCGCAGGTAAAAAGCTCTAGTGCGCACATAGCCTAAGGGTCTCAGGACAGAGCCTTGAGGGACACCAACGGAGAGAGGGCAGGATGAGGAGGTAGTGTAGGAGTGGGAGATACTAAGGCTGTGTGCGCACGTTGCGTTCATTTACTTGCAGAAATGAACGCATCCTCTGGCAGAATTTGTCAATGTCAAATTTGGTTTTGACCACAAAAACGTCGCAAATACGCATGCGTTTTTATTGCGTTTTTCCGCGTTTTGACTGCTTTTAACATGCATTTTCATTGCTTAAAGTCAGATGCGTTTTCAATACAAATACACTACTAAATAAAATTTAAACATTCAAACACTGAAAAAAATGATAACAAATATCATGTATCATATTTCATGTATCATGAAACAAAACGCAACGTGCGCACATAGCCTTAGGGGTACTTTACATGTTGTGACATCGCTAGCATCGGCTAGCGATGCCGAGCGTGATAGTACCCGCCCCCGTCGCACATGCGATATCTTGTGATTGCTGCCGTAGCGAACATTATCTCTACGGCAGCATCACACGCACTTACCTGGTCAGCGACATCACGGTGACCGCCGAACAATCCCTCCTTCAAGGGGGAGGTGCGTTCGGTGTCACCGCGACGTCACTAAGCGGCTGGCCAATAGAAGCGGAGGGGCGGAGATGAGCGGGACATAACATCCCGCCCACCTCCTTCCTTCCGCATTGACGGTGGACGCAGGTAAGGAGATGTTTGTCGTTCCTGCAGCTTCACACACAGCGATGTGTGCTGCCGCAGGAACGACAAACAACATCGTATCAGCAGCAGGAGCGACATTATGGAAATGAACGACGTAACAAAGATCAGCGATTTTTGACTGTTTTGCACTCGTTCATCGTCGCTCCTAGGATTTACACGTACAACTTTTTCCGTTTTAAAAAAACTGGTTTCATCTGGATCTGATTTTTTATCATTGAAGTCTATGGAAAACAGATCTGTTTTTCTTTCATTTGAAAATATTTTTTTTCTATCTTACCGGATCAGTGCTTATTAATGGATCTGTTTTCCATAGATTTCAATGTTAAAAAAACAGATGAAGCTCAAATCATTTTTTTTTTTTAAAAAAAGGTCAAAAAAGTTGTGTTTGCTCAATGTTTTGGTTTTTTTTTTCCTATGGATTGCTGCTGGATCCGTACTAACGGATGATTACTGGACATGTGAACATTGCCTTCCAGTTAAAACTGTGATACAGCAGCAAGACATAGGTGCCCTGCCTTCCATTCTGTCATGTAGACCACAAGCATTTTAGTCTCGCAGCTACAGGATACCAGGACCACACAAAGAGCACCAGGCAATATTGCCCATTGGTCACCAATAGAGTCTGTTATATAATGGTTCTGTCACTAATAGGCTGACATAGACACTTAGGGGTACTTTGCACACTACGACATCGCAAGCCGATGGCAGCGATGCTGAGTGTGATAGTCCCCGCCCCTCCCTGTTGTAGAAGCGATATCTTGTGATTGCTGACGTAGCGATCATTATCGCTACGGCAGCTTCACATGCACTCACCTGCCCTGCGACGTCGCTCTGGCCGGTGAACCGCCTCCTTCCTAAGGGGGCGGGTCGTGCGGCGTCACAGCGACGTCACACGGCAGGCAGCCAATAGAAGCGGAGGGGCGGAGATGAGCGGGACGTAAACATCCCGCCCACCTCTGTCCTCCCGCATAGCCGGCGTGAGCCGCAGAACGCAGGTACATTGATGTTCCTCGCTCCGGCGGCTTCTCATACAGCGATGTGCGCTGCCACAGGGGAACGAGGAAACACATCGTACCGTCGCTGCAGCGAAATTATGAAAATGTCGGACACTACACCGATGATACGATTATGACGCTTTTGCGTTCGTTAATCGTATCAAAAAGGATTTACACATTCCGATATCGACAGCGACGCCGGACGTGCGTCACTTTCGATTTAACCCCACCGACATCGCACCTGCGATGTCGTAGTGTGCAAAGTACCCCTTAGGCCCTATTCATCAAATCGATTACTGCAGTATTCTCGTTAGCAACACTCTGCCAGTTAGTCCATAGACACATTGTAAATAACAATGAAAAAGTCCTGCATAACCCGTCGCTTGGGTCAGGAGAGCCGCCGACCAGTCCTGGAATTTTTATATGTTATATGGCCGTCTGATCTCGACTTTAAGGTGTCAGACGGCCATAGAACACGGACGACGAGCGCATCAAAATGCCCGGACTAGTCAGCGGCTCTCCTGACCTGAGAGTGAGAGCTGCATAGAAATACATGAAGCCGTCACGCTCGGGTCAGGAGAGCCGCGGCCAGTGTTTATATGGCCATCTGACCTAAGGTTTGAGGTGTTTCATGTTAGGTTGGTTTTCTGAGGTCTTCAAAAAACGTTTTAAGACGACTTCAGGAACAAAATAACTATAAAAAGGTGCATTACCGGAGGAATTTTTACTAGAAAACACGTAATTAATTTTAATCACCTCAAGAAAAAAAAAAAGAGAACGTTACCCACGTTAAAGACTAAGGGCTATGTTCGCACGTTGCGTTTTTTCCCGCGTTTCTGCAGCGTTTTTAGCGGCAGCGTTTTTGCGCTAAAACGCATGTGTTTTTGTTTTCCAGCAAAGTCTATGGGAAAAGCAGAAATCCTGTCTGCACTTTGCTTTTTTTTCTGCAGCGTTTAATTTGCATATTTTGGGTCAAAAACCATGCTGAAAAAGAAGCAGCATGTCAGTTGTTTTTGCCATTTCTGCAACGTTTCCTTAACATTGGAGTCAATGAGAAATAGCAAAACGCAACCAAAATCAACTTTCCTGCGTTTTTCATGCTTTTTACCTGCTTTTCCACTGCGTTTTTGGCTTCAAAAACGCATGCTTTTCTAGCATAAAATTAAAGGGTTATAATGTTCCTTTACACACACACAATAACCGAAAATTTAAATGCTAAAAAATAATAAACTTTACCTATTTTTCTGTTAAAATGTGCATAACCACTATTATTTCATTAAAAATGATATTTTCCATATAGTTTTATTAAAAGTTAATTTTATCTTTTTTTTTTCTCTTTTTTCATTTTTTTTGACTATTCCAACTTTATTTCTCAGTGTCTTGATCTACAAAACGCATCTGCAGAAACGCAGGTGAAAACGCAGGTAAAAAGCGCTGAAAACGCACTAAAAACGCGGTAAATACGCATGCGTTTTTAGCGCTGAAAAATGGTCAAAAGCCAAGGGAAGGAAAACGTGCAGAATAAACTGCAGGTACTCCGACGCAACGTGCGCACATAGCCTAACACCATAAGCGGCTGGTAACAAGTGTGTTTCCTGCAGTGGTGTGTAACATGACGTTATCGGGCACGATCACCCACGCTCGGTGTACAGTCATGGTGACTGGGATCATCCATTATAAGTGACGGGTTGCTTTTCCCAACAATCAGTGTGATGTAATAATCAGTGATCACACAGGTGACCGCACGGACACTGCTGCGTCCTGCTGTTATTCCCACAGTCCCGCCCCCTTGTTTACAGGAAGGAATACGGTGCTGACTCCATTGTATGACTGACCCCGCCCCTCCTCCAATCAGCTACCAGCGCTCCGTGAGTGACGGCAACCTTAGCCAATGGCTGCGACGCTCGTCTGTCCTGTAGACGTGAGCTCGCCATGTTGTGGGGTAACAGTCAGAGCTGAAGGAGGCCCGGGATCCGCAGGCTCCTGAGAGAGGAGGGGGTCTTCCGTGTGTGCTGTATAGTGGGGTCCTCACTGACCACTGCAGGTATGGTGTAATGTGCGGGAGAGTGGTCCTATTATACGTGTGTGCAGAAGTCGTGGCATTCCTCTTAAAGTGACAGTGCTGTGTATTGTGGATCATCTGATCACCATGATGAGCAGTGCCCCCAGCCATGGGAGGGCATTATCCGAGAAGACGGCAACTTCTCCCCCTTTCACATCCCCCTGCTCTATAAAATGAAGGGTAAATGCAACCAGTCCCTTCTGTTGTGGTGTCACAAAGAATCTGCAGAATTGCATTAAGTGACTTCAGAGCAGAACTCCCTTTAACACCTTTCCACTGCAAGAACCTGTTAATTACTCCAAGAGCCATAACTTGATTATTTTTCTTTTTGACCTAGTCATATGGAAAGTTACCCGGCAATGTAGTGCTTAATGTCAGTCAAAACATATAATATATATATATATATATATATATATATATATACACACGACTGTGAGCCCCAATGGGGACAGTGATCACGTCTGTGAAGCACGGGAAATTTATAGCGCTATATAAGTGGGTAAAATAAATATACACATAGCACTGTGTAAAAGTAATATTTAGTGTGATCACCTTTTTGCCTTCAGAACGCCATCAGTCCTATATAAACTTGTGCACAGTTGTGCAGGACCTCGGTGGGGAGGTTCTTCCTAACCTCTTTGAGAACTAGCCACAGCTCTTCTCTGGATGTATTTCTAAAGATCTTTACCGTATGCTAATGAGCGAGGGGACTAGTCCCTGGGCGTTAGTTCCCTGGCCAGTTGCCCCATTAGCGTGTTAGTACGCCCCTATGGGTGTGCTAACATGCTGATGAATGTGCAGCGTCACAGGATGATCTCACTCACCTCTCTGCTGTCATCACGTCCGACGCTGGATTTCTGCTCAGTGCACATGATCCCGGAGTTTGGGTCATGCGCTACTTCAGATTGAAGCCAGGACGCCTACACCCGGCTTCATAGTGCGCATGACCCAAACTCCGGGGTAATGCGCAACTGAGCCGAAATGCAGCGTCGGACGTGATGACAGCAGAGAGGTGAGTGAGATCATCCTGTGACGCTGCACATTCATTAGCATGTTAGCACACCCATAGGGACGTACTAACACGCTAATGGGGCAACTGGCCAGGGAACTAACGCCCAGTGGACTACTCCCCAAGCTCATTAGCATACGATAAAAGACCTTTAGAAATACATTTTCTAAAGATCTCTTTATCTATGCTAGTGTATACAGGGACAGTTAGGCAGGGATTAGCAATATGCACCCAGAACTGCTCACGGCTCTGTGTGCATATTGCACCTGACAGGTTCCCTTTAATGACATTGGCTGGTGTCTTTGAGGTCTCTGTCCTGCTGTCGAATTAATTTGTAGCCTATCAGATGCCTCCCTGATTGTATTGGATGGTAAATATAATTATCTGCCTGTATTTCTCAACATTAAGGACACTAGTGATGAGTGAACACTACCATGCTCGGGTGCTAATAACAGTTAGTGATGAGTGAACACTACCATGCTCGGGTGCTAATAACTGTTAGTGATGAGTGAACACTACCATGCTTGGGTGCTAATAACGGTTAGTGATGAGTGAACACTACCATGCTTGGGTGCTAATAACGGTTAGTGATGAGTGAACACTACCATGCTTGGGTGCTAATAACTGTTAGTGATGAGTGAACACTACCATGCTTGGGTGCTAATAACGGTTAGTGATGAGTGAACACTACCATGCTCGGGTGCTAATAACGGTTAGTGATGAGTGAACACTACCATGCTCTGGTGCTAATAACGGTTAGTGATGAGCAAGCACTACCATGCTCTGGTGCTAATAACGGTTAGTGATGAGTGAGCACTACCATGCTCGGGTGCTAATAACGGTTAGTGATGAGTGAGCACTACCATGCTCGGGTGCTAATAACGGTTAGTGATGAGTGAACACTACCATGCTCAGGTGCTCAAAACGGTTAGTGATGAGTGAACACTACCATGCTCTGGTGCTAATAACGGTTAGTGATGAGTGAACACTACCATGCTCGGGTGCTAATAACGGTTAGTGATGAGCGAACACTACCATGCTCGGGTGCTAATAACGGTTAGTGATGAGTGAACACTACCATGCTCGGGTGCTAATAACGGTTAGTGATGAGCGAACACTACCATGATGGGGGGCTAATAACGGTTAGTGATGAGCGAACACTACCATGCTCGGGTGCTAATAACGGTTAGTGATGAGCGAACACTACCATGCTCGGGTGCTAATAACGGTTAGTGATGAGCGAACACTACCATGCTCGGGTGCTAATAACGGTTAGTGATGAGTGAACACTACAATGCTCAGGTGCTAATAACGGTTAGTGATGAGTGAACACTACCATGCTCGGGTGCTAATAACGGTTAGTGATGAGCGAACACTACCATGCTCGGGTGCTAATAACGGTTAGTGATGAGCGAACACTACCATGATGGGGGGCTAATAACGGTTAGTGATGAGTGAACACTACCATGCTCGGGTGCTAATAACGGTTAGTGATGAGCGAACACTACCATGCTCGGGTGCTAATAACGGTTAGTGATGAGTGAACACTACCATGCTCAGGTGCTAATAACGGTTAGTGATGAGTGAACACTACCATGCTCGGGTGCTAATAACGGTTAGTGATGAGTGAACACTACCATGCTCGGGTGCTAATAACGGTTAGTGATGAGCGAACACTACCATGATGGGGGGCTAATAACGGTTAGTGATGAGCGAACACTACCATGCTCGGGTGCTAATAACGGTTAGTGATGAGCGAACACTACCATGCTCGGGTGCTAATAACGGTTAGTGATGAGCGAACACTACCATGCTCGGGTGCTAATAACGGTTAGTGATGAGTGAACACTACAATGCTCAGGTGCTAATAACGGTTAGTGATGAGTGAACACTACCATGCTCGGGTGCTAATAACGGTTAGTGATGAGCGAACACTACCATGCTCGGGTGCTAATAACGGTTAGTGATGAGCGAACACTACCATGCTCGGGTGCTAATAACGGTTAGTGATGAGCGAACACTACCATGCTCGGGTGCTAATAACGGTTAGTGATGAGCGAACACTACCATGCTCGGGTGCTAATAACGGTTAGTGATGAGTGAACACTACAATGCTCAGGTGCTCAAAACGGTTAGTGATGAGTGAACACTACCATGCTCTGGTGCTAATAACGGTTAGTGATGAGCAAGCACTACCATGCTCTGGTGCTAATAACGGTTAGTGATGAGTGAGCACTACCATGCTCGGGTGCTAATAACGGTTAGTGATGAGTGAGCACTACCATGCTCGGGTGCTAATAACGGTTAGTGATGAGTGAACACTACCATGCTCAGGTGCTCAAAACGGTTAGTGATGAGTGAACACTACCATGCTCTGGTGCTAATAACGGTTAGTGATGAGTGAACACTACCATGCTCGGGTGCTAATAACGGTTAGTGATGAGTGAACACTACCATGCTCGGGTGCTAATAACGGTTAGTGATGAGTGAACACTACCATGCTCGGGTGCTAATAACGGTTAGTGATGAGTGAACACTACCATGCTCGGGTGCTAATAACGGTTAGTGATGAGCAAACACTACCATGCTCGGGTGCTAATAACGGTTAGTGATGAGTGAGCACTACCATGCTCGGGTGCTAATAACGGTTAGTGATAAGCGAACACTACCATGTTTGGTACTTGTAACGAGCAGTTGAATGTTTGGATGGGCGCAACGAGTGTATAGAGTATAATGGTAGTCAATGGGGGACTCAAGCATATTTGCGGAAGATCTTCCAGAAAAATGCTGCAGTTCCGCATTGACTTCCATCATACTCTGAACACGAGTGCACCTGTCCAAGTGTCCAACCTGCTCATTACAAGACCCAAGCATAGTAGTGCTCATCATTAGTCTTGACAATATTCTGAACTCCAGTTGCTGAATGCAGCCCTAGACTTGCAGTCTCCACCATGCTTCACTGCTGTCTGCAGATTCTCATTATTGCATTGCACTTCTTCCGCGAACAAACTGACTTCTGTTAAAGGGAACCTGTCAGGTCCAATAATGCTATTAACCTGCAGATCTAGGGTTAATCTGACACACTTGCAGCAATAGACGTCACATTTTCCACAGCGCTGTACTGATTCCTATCTACCTTACCATTTGCAGTCCGTCCTATTCTGATGAAGGTCCAGATACGGTCAAAATTAATCAATTACCATAGTCAATGGGGAATACACGCAATGTAACGACTAACCCAAATGCTGTACTATTCGTCTGAGTAGCGAATAGTGCGGAATTCGGGTTACTACTTACTTTGTGAGTTTTTCCCCATTGACTTGCATTGCACACAGTATTCGGAATGCATACGCGAGTATTAGACAGTGCTCGTTACGAGTATCATAAATCCGAGTATTTCGAAAGTCGCTCATCATTAGCTGCAGCCAATGGTGACAGAAGCCCAACTCCCTTCCTTCACAAACGCTACACCGGACGCGTCAATACCAAGGGATGGCATGAGCCTGTTCATTATACGGTAGCTATGTCTATGGTTATTTTTTTTTCCCCTGAAACAAACATTAAGGCTGCTTTCACACTACTTATTTTTAACATGCGTCATGAACGTGTTTTTTTGTGCTGTAAAAGCGGATCCTGCTTTTACAGCAAAAAACGCATGCAAACGCAAGTTTTATTTTGTAGGATCATGTCACTTTAAGTTTATGGGCGGGCATTGGAGTCATGTGATCGGGAGTCAGTGGAACTGAATGGGAGCCGGCATCTGACAACTGCGGAGGCTCGTAACCATCGGGTAACTTGCTTGGATACCCGATATTTACCTTGGTTATGAGCATCTGCAGCTGCTAGGAGCCGGGCTGCCTGCTCCCTGCACACGTAACCAATGTAAACATCGGGTAACTAAGCGAAGCGCTTTGCTTTGTTACCCGATATTTACCTTGGTTATGAGTGTCTGCAGCTCTCAGGTGGGGGAGAGAGACAGGGAGGCGGAGAGAGAGACTGATAACGCCAGGCTGGTTTCTGGGCATGCTCAGTAGAGCAAGCAGGATCCTGTCTATCAGCATGCCAGCGTTCACCTGCGTTTGTGTGCAGTATAGTCAGGATCCAGCAATTTGCAGTATTTGGACGCAGCTCAAAAACGCTACAAGTAGCGTTTTTGAAAAATGTTAAACTGCAACTCGCTGGATCCTGATTAAACTGCACGCAAACGCAGGTGAACGCATGTTGACGCGAGACCATTGCAAATGCATTGAAATGAAAACGAATTTGCACTGGATCCGTTTTTGCGTTAAAAAAACGTTCAGGACGCATGTTAAAAAAACGTAGTGTGAAAGCAGCCTAAGGCTTTGCGCCCACACTGCGGAAAATGCGCGGATTTTGCCGCGGATTTCTCACGGAAAAGTCACGGATTTCCCGAAAATCTGCAGCTCAGGCACTTCCCAGCCATTTCTATGGCATTTTGGAAATGCTGTGCCCACGCTGCGGATTTTTCCGCTGCGGATTTCGTGCGGATTTTGATCCGGAAAAATCTGCAACATGTCAATTATTGTTGCGGATTTTCATCCGGATTTTGGCTTTAAAATTGGGAAAAAAAAATTTTGCGGGAAAGCTGCGGATTTTAATGCAGAAAAATACGCAGCTACATTCTCCCGTGGACGCATAGCCTAAGTTAGTTTAAAAATGCCCTGTAGCCATTGTGAAAATTTCAAGATGTTTGGATTTTTTTTTTATTCTTTTTTTTGCTTTTTATATTTTATTTTTAATACAGATTGTGATTTGGGGGGAAAAAACTTTGGCATAAAAAAAACAACTTAAATTTTGTACAAAAATCTGATTTAAATAGGTAGTTTTGTTTTTTTTTTTTATGTTATTTCCCCTAAAACTCTGGTCCACTTACAAGCTTTATTTCCTTGCACTTTCAATTTTGTGTGTAGTGTGTCCTCATAAGGCTATGTGTCCACGGTAGAATGTACCTGCGGATTTTTCTGCCTGAAAATCCGCGACTTTTGCGGCAAATCCGCACCCGCGGATTTGCCGCGGATTTTGATGCAGATTTTTTTTTTTTTCCCCATTCAAAACCAAAAATCCGCACCAAATCTGCACCAAACAATTGACATGCTGCAGATTTTTCCGGATCAAAATCCGCGGAAAAATCCGCAGCATGGACACAGCATTTCCAAAATGCCATTGAAATGGCTTGGAAGTGCTGCTGCTGCAGATTTTCGGCAAATCCGCGGCAAAATCCGCGGTAAATCCGCAGCGTGGGCACATAGCCTAACTCAGATTAGAGGGGTCCAGAAACTGACAAAAGATCTCCAAACTCCCCACTGTCAGAACGAGTTTACTGTTGGAATCTGTCAACTGGTTACGACCCCGCTGCCATGACAATGTACTCAGCACTTAGATGCCAAAGTTGCTATTTATAGCAGCATCTAAGGGGTTACACTGCAAAGATTGTTGCTTTCATGGCTTCCCGCAGTTTAAGCAGGAGCCTGACTTGTCTTTCAATAGGATAAAGAGTTGCACACCAGTCACTATGTATGGGGGAATAATGAAAAGCAGAACTGCTATGGGAATACTAAACTGAAAAATACAATGGACTATCTGAAAAAATGAAAAACGTGAAAATGGAATATGCATAACTGCTATGAATAGGAATACAAGAGATGTTTAGCCATTGTATTGATCAATACAAAAGAGCCCCAAACCACGCCAAGGTAATCTCTCTATTTTTGGGGTCCCTAACCTTGTCCCTGACTTGCCTTTCAGTCCTACTCCTGCATTTGATGATGTGTACACAGGCCGTACTTGGCCAATCAAGATAATTTATAGGTCCGTAATTCAGCTTTTATTTAGCATTTGCCATGGCTGATGTGTTCTGGAGGGTTAAAGGGAATCTGTCAGCAGGTTTGTGCTACCTAATCTGAAAGGAGCAGGATGTAGGAAAAGAAATAGAGTCCAACAACAGAACTGCTGCACCCAGTAAACTGACAGTGTTTTTAGATGGCAGTGCTGAGAAAGCTATCCCCGCCCATACCAGGCTCTCTATGTGCAATGTCTATAGACTGAGAGCTGCTAATCACAGCAGGGAGCGTTGCAGACTCGAGCTTTTGAGCTGATGTAGTCCATGCAATAATAAGGTTCTGATGCTAAAACAATCATTGCAAGTGAACATCAGCATGTACCTTGATAACTGACACATGTCTCAATAATGTTTTTTTTCTGCTGTCCTCAGATTACATAGCAAAACAAGTGATAGTAAATATCTGCTTCTATTAATCATCTCAACATTGTGCTATTATTCACAATATCTAATGTTTTTCACACGCTAGTATCGGTGCTATGTCATGTTTAAAGGTTTGCTGCAGGTGCACAGGTATTTTATAACTGCCCTGTTCATTAGAATAACTCGCACGCACAATACCCGCTTGTGCGCGTGTCCTAACAGGGACCTGGCGGGACATAATCTGCTCTATTCACTTCTAGATGCACAAATGAGTGCCAGCAGAGCAATCATAACAGAGATCCTGCCCCGGGTTTTCTGTCTTCTCTACTGCCACCACTTCCAAGTAGTGTTGCTCTTACACTCTCAACATTTATATTTCTCAACCCTGGGAATGGCGGAATCGTCCTAAATATAAAAGTTAAAGAAAGCTCCTTCTGTATGGATATTGCTGAATTTAAGGCAAACCTCAGGCCAGAAGGCAAGCTGACCATGCCCTTAATTCAGCCGTTATGACTTGATTGATGTCATGAAAGACAAGGACTGTCATCTCATGGCTTTCTGAAATCCTGCATACACACCATTGACATCTGCTTTTGGCTGATGCAGGGTGTTCTCATCCTGGTGTCATTGTGGTGCTGTGCAAGCAGTGACTACACACCCAGCCGCCCTGCGCATGCGCCATTGACATCAACGTTATACTCATGCAGGGTGTTCTCATCCTGGTGTCCTCATCCTGGTGTCATTGTGGTGCTGTGCAAGCAGTGATTACACACTCAGCCGCCCTGCGCATGCGCCATTGACATCTGGTTTTGGCTCATGCAGGGTGTTCTCATCCTGGTGTCATTGTGGTGCTGTGCAAGCAGTGATTACACACCCAGCCGCCCTGTGCATACGCCAGAGCAAGGACTCGCAGCACATGCAGAGGAATTCAGAAAGACTTGTAACGACCTGCCCTGTCATCTGGATGTCAATCAAGTCTCGTATGGAAGGCTCACTCTTCCCTGCACAAATCGATGCTTGCTCCATATGTTCTTGTGTATGTGTTCAACGACTCTCCTTGTAGCATTAAATAGCTATAAACAATTTTATAAAAGCTCTCATAAATTTTAGTGGAGCTGTTCTGTCACAGGGCCACCATAGACCTACATATACAGGTTATCTATCAGATTAGTCTCATTATCGATGCTTCTACATTAGGATTTTCATTAGCATTAATGAATTATACCATCCCTTATCACACAGATGCTATCCTTATCACTCGAGATGCTATGCCAGCTATCGGGCAAAATAGTGGTAAGATCCGTTCTGCATTCACAGGACATATGGGCTAAGAAATAAGGGAGCGTATAAAAACATCTTACACAGGATCAGCAGTCTGGGCCCAATCGGGAAAGACAATTGCAGCCAAATTTATAGCTTATTTGACTATATAGTATTGCACCCCATTGTAGAAGTCTGTGTTCTTGTGTATGGATATCTGATATTTTCTGTTATTTGTAGGTGCAGAAACATGGAGCCACAAGTGAACCTGTGTGTGTCCTGCAGAGGAGAGACGCAGAGCTTCCTGGTGTCCGACTCTCAGAAGACTACCTGGGCTGACGTGGAGGCAATGGTAAGCGTTATCACATTGGAGGATTCAGCAAACTAAAAACAAATATTATGTTCTTTGGGCTTTTGTAAGAAGGAACTGTTTTCTCAGCCGCCTTATGTTTTTAGTAACTACGATGTTAACTTTGCTGTTTGAGTCAGCCGGCCCCAGTGGCAATCAGAGAAAGCGGTCAGCATGTGATCGCAAGTATGCATAATGCATGTAAGTGGTCACATGACCTCTGCTGCGACTATGATACAGCTGAAGCCTAACAATGAGTATATTAAACACTGTAAGGCTCTGTGCGCACTAGAAATGAGAAGTTTCTCAAGAAAATTTCTTGAGAAACTTCTGGGAATGAAAGATTTCCGGACCTCCGGAAAAAATCCGCATGCGGATTTGCCGCGGATTTGCCGCGATTTTCCCGCGGGTGGTTCCCTGCGGATTTTTGCAGGCTGTACTGCCGAAATCCGCAGGGTACCTGCGGAAATAATGGACATGTTCATTTTCTCAAGAAAGTTTCTCGAAATTCTTCTCAAGGAAATTTCTTGAGAAAAATCCGCACCAGTGCGCACAGCTTTTTTTTTTTTTACCATAGAATTTGCTGGGAAATGTCTGCACAAAGATTGCAGACATTTCTCAAGAAATTTCCGCGGCAAATCCGCGGGTAAATCCGCGGGAAAAACGCACTAGTGCGCACAGAGCCTAAGGATTCAGCTTTATACGCTCCCTCTAGTTGTAATCAAGGCCATTTAAAGCTCTTCAAAAGTATTGTCCAGGACTATCACTTATTTTTAGCTTTGGCCCATTCAAGTGCATAGGACTGAACTACAATATTGGGCACAGCAGCTTCTAAAATACATATGTGTCACCGACAAATAGGATTAGCAGTTTTCCGTTCCAGTGCTAGCCGAATGAACACAATGTACGAGGGGCTGCTGATAAGTCTTTGGCTTTGTGATCTTTTTTTTTTTTGTTTGTTTCTATGGTAACAAATTTTACATCACATGAAAGCCTTATGTGTCTAATATATGTTTTCAAAATTTAGTGTTTGTTGCTTATGGCAACAGTGTTCTACACACACACAGGAAAGCACAATGGTGGAGACTAATGCGATATTCACAGCAACTGAGAGCAGAGGAGTGATAACATTGTTGTTTCTGCAAGGAAAGTCCGCAAAGGATATTCATGGTGATATATCGCAGACATGGGGGATCAATGCCCTTCATATTCCACGGTTAAGAACGGGGTTGCAAATTTAAAACGGGCCACTTCAGCACCAATGATGAGGAACGTCCTGGACGACCGAGAGTGGTTGTTGTTCCGGAGATTGTCGATGCTGTGCACAACCGCATACTGGAGAATCTATGAATTTCAGCTAAAGCAATAGCAGACATCATGGGGATTTCCCGTGAACGTGTTTGTGTCATTATCCATGAACATTTGGACAAGAGGAAGCCATCTTCAAAGTGGGTCCCCAAATCTTTGACAACAGATCAGAGAAGCATGCAAGTGAAAACTTCCCGCACCATTTGTCAGTGTTTTCGGACTGATAAGAACTTCCTGGATCGACTGGTCACTATGGATGAGACCTGGATTTATTTGTATGACCCTGAAAACAAGGAGCAGTAAAGAGTGGAGGCACAGTGGTTCTCCTCATCCAAAGAAGTTCAGTGTGCAAACATCAGCCACTAAGGTGATGGCATCTGTGTTCTGGGAAAAGGAGGGTATGCTGCTAGAGGTCTACCTTCGAAAGGGTTCCACCATCAAAGCAAGGTATTATATTTTACTTTTGGATCAATTGAAGGCAGCTCTGAAGGCCAAAAGGCGCGGCGAGCTGTCCAAAGGCATCTTGTTCCTGCAAGACAACACCTCCACTCACACTGCACAAGCGACCACAGCAAAACTGTCAGAGATGGGCTGCCAGCTGGTTGGCCACCCACCTTATTCACCAGATCTAGCTCCCTTCGACTATTGTCTGTTTCCAAACCTGAAGAAACCCCTCAAGGGTACCAAATTTCACACAATTTCTGATGCCATGGCTGCTATGGATGCCCGGTTTGAGGCACAACCAAAATCCTTCTTTTTGGGAGGCTTACAGAACTTGGAATACCGATGGAAAAAGTGTGTTGACATCAGTGGAGAGTATGTGGAATAAATGTAAAGTATCATCATCTTATCTCGTTTCTTTCTGGGTGAAGCCAAAGACTTATCAGTAGCCCATCATATAGAGCCAGAACCGCACAGCTCCTCACACATCGCCGCTCCTGGATACTGCAGCTCCGCTCCGGTTACAGGATCTGAATTACAGTACATGTGAAGGGCCACTATAGTGTACAGAGTTGTGCCGATCATTGTCGGTTCCAGGCCTTGCACAGCCACCAAGTTGATAATGATGACATATGCGAATATCACAGTCCTGGACAACCCTTTTAAAGGGGTCATCTCACCACAGATAATCCTTTAATTTAGGAGACCCGTTCGCATTTAGCTGGCTGTTGTCATGTTCACAGCTCTTCTAGTAGATGGATACATTTGCTAGGGAAATCCACAGTCAGTGAGACATTCCCCTTGTTGCATAATAACAGGAGAAATCAGTTGATGATCTTTGGGGAAAAAATGAAAAGTTCATCATAGGACGCTGAGGTGAATACATAATTCCATTTACTCCCCTCACCCACATAGATAAGATCTCACTAGTGATGGGCGAATAGTAAGATATTTGGATTATTCATACCAAATACCCAGTTCTATTCCAGTATTGGTCACGAATAGCGAACCTAATGCAAATCAATGGGGAACCAAGCATTTTTCTGTGAAATCTTGAAGAAAATGCTCAGGTTCCCCATTGACTTGCATTAAATTCATTATTCGGGATGAATGCTGTATTCGGTACAAATAATTTGAAGATCTTACTATTCGCCCATCACTAATTTTCACCTTTTTAGTTGTTGTGTTCAGCACACAGCTCGTATTTCCTCTTGAATCTGCGTGGAAGTTCCTGCTGGCGTCCGCTCCGCGCTGCGGGATTCGGTCTGATACATGGTTAAAGACTAAAGGGGGCTTTACATGCAATGACATCGCTAACGAGATGTCGTTGGGGTCACGGAATTCATGACGCATATCCGGCCTCGTTAGCAACATCATTGCATGTGACACATACGAGTGACTGCTAACTGCAAAATACTCACCAAATCATTGATTGTAGACACGTTGTTCATTTCCCAAATGTCGTTGCTGATTTTGGACGCAGGTTGTTCATCGTTCTTGAGGCAGCACACATCGGTACGTGTGACACCCCAGGAACGACGAACACCGTACCTGCGTCCTCCGGTAACGATGTGGGCGTGACTTTCATGGGGCTGCTCTCCGCCCCTCCGCTTCTATTAGATGCCTGCCGTGTGATGTCGCTGTGACGTCGCACGAACCGCCCCCTTAGAAAGAGGCTGTTCGCCAGCCACAGCGACGTCGCTAGGAAGGTAAGTATGTGTGATGGGTACTAGCGATTTTGTACGCCACTGACAGCGATTTGTCCATGACTCCCAAACAACGGGGGCGGGTGCTTTCACGAGCGACATCGCTACCCATGTATGTAAAGCAGCCTTAAGGCTATGTGTGCACGTTGCGTTCTGCTGTGACAAATATTCTGCAGCGTTTTGTCACTGCATGTGCGTTTCAAAACGCAGCTGAAAAGATGCGTTTTGGTTGTATTTGGAATGCAGAATTCATGCGTTCTGGATGCTTGCTCTGCCATAGACCGAGTGGGAAAAGCATCCAGAACGCACAAAATTAGTGACCTGTTGCTTTTTAGGACGCAGAGATTCGGCCACAAATTTCATCATGCAAATCGCTGCGTTCTAAAACGGAAATGGAAATGGAATTTGCGCAAGTTACCTAGACTTTACTGGGGATGCAGAACGAATGCGTTTACGCTGCAGTGCTGGACGCAACGTAAATGCATGCAATACGCACATAGCCTTAAGTACAAGAGTATTAAAGTAAGGGAGATTGTTGCCGTGCCACATCAAATCGGTCAAAATCCACTGGGATATTCACTGAATCTTGTAGTGAAATGTGTATTTCAGGGTTGCACTGACCCATTCATCAGAACCATTTAATAACAGCAGTAATGTAACATTACAATGCTTTTGTTCAGGTAATAAATTGTTATAGGGTACTTAAAGGGATTGTACTAGAATGTAATATTGCAGTCTTATGTTTAGGATAAGCCATTGATTGTTGGGGAGGTCGAACAGTCAGTATCACCGCCATCAATACCCTGTGTGAAGTGCCACAGCGCTGGTTTACTCGATACTTTGTATTTTTGTAGTAGCTGTGCCTGACATTGCAGCTAAAGCGCACCAATCAACAGGATTTTCCTATATAACCTAAAGCCAGTGCTATACTTGCACTATCAACTAAAAGTATATAGAAAATCAGCCTGATAGTGCCAGTATAGCACTGGTTTTAGGTTATATACGAAAATCCTGGTAATTTTATCCCTTTTACTCCCTGTGCACTGAATCCAGATGTAATATTGGGCACAGCCGATCAATGAGGTTGCGGCGAGCCGGATGCCAGCAATCAGTTTTAGCAGGAACCTGTCCTGTCCCCAAACGCTATTAACCTGTCAAAAGTGTTGATCTGTTGTTTAATAGTGTTACATTGCTGTCACTGTATTACTGAAAGTGCGTCTGTTGGGAGAAAATTAATGTTATTCCTCCCAGAAGCCGCCGGCTTTCAGTCATACTGGTGCGCCTGGAACTACAGTCACTGCTACATACATAGTGAGTGGCAGCTGTGAGCATATCTCTGCACTTAGACTGCTTTCTACACATGCGCTACACTACAGGCTGACAATCAGTGTTGGGGCAAGATTACAGCCGCTGCTCAGTGTGTACTCGCCGCTCCAGGCTCACTTGTATGATGGATAGCTAGTGGCTCCAGGGAGGAATAAAAGTTAATTTTCTCCCAGTATCCTCACTTCCGGTAATGCGGCCTTACAGCTTTGTAACTCTATTAACCCACAGATCAACCCTTTATCTGCAGGTTAATTAGTGTTTGGGGACATCACAGGTTTCATTGAAGCCCTTAGTGACATTTTAAGTATATTTAAAGTGCTGGCTGCTTGCACTTAAAGGGTTTGTCGTGGGAATGTTGAAATTCCACATAGCGATCCCATGGACTGGAAATGCCTGCTCAGCCAATTACTATAATCATATAATTAGACCGAGGGCGCTAAAGGGTTTTCATGGTACCTGAGGGGCTTAATAGAGGTCTCCAGGTCTGCCATTTTTGTATCTATCATACAAGCTTTGTAAGTATAAAATAAAGCTGCCTTCTGTCCTATATATCTATGTGCTCACATTCTTTTACTTGTGACATCTAGGAGAGTTTCCTTTCAGCAGAAATGTCACCGGTATACATTGGTATTTGTTTTAGGAGCCAGGTCAGTTCCGTCTGGGGCCATTACCCATAGTAAAGGGCACAACCTGTCAGATGTGGTGAAATAGGACATTCTGGGATAAAAATACAGTGATCCTAGGGTATGGGCACATGTTACCGTATTTTTCGGACTATAAGACGCACCCTGGTTTTAGAGCATGAAAATAGGAAAATAAAATTTTTAGCACAAAATGTGGTCATGACACACTGTTATGGGGCGAGGATCTGCTGCTGACACTGTTATGGGGGTAATGTCCCCAAATTCTCTACTAAGGAACCCATCCTGGTAATGATCCTCCTGCCTTGTATATGATCCCATGCTTGTATGCATATGTCCCTCATCCTGGTATAGCCCCCTATCCTGCTATATACTGCCATCCTGGTATGTGCTCTCATCCTGCTAAATAAGCAATGTGTGCATGAGACTTCAAGAATTTAATGCACTTTACTGGGACAATAAAATGCTGCAGGTTTTTTTTTTCTTCCTATTATGGAGCATTTTGGGGCCATGTCTACAATATATTCTGAATCCATAACTAAAGATACTAAATAAAACCTTTTGACGTATAATTTGTAGCTTTATCATGTGATGTATTACTTAAGAATGTAACCCCATGATCTTTATTACTGTACGAGGTTATTTTTGTTCTTGCTTGACTAGTTATGAGCCTCACCTCATCTACCATAAAGATTAGAACTGTAGATCCCAGTGCTGTTCTACTAATAGGAAAGGACATTAGTATCCAGGCTGGGACTGGCCCACAGGGGAGCAGGGGAATTCCCAGGTGGGCCCCTTTGCTGGAGAAATAACCTACACCCCCTTCCCAATATGAGCAATATTTGGCCCCATTACATTATTCCCTTTTGTAGAGAAAAAAGCAGCCTCTCATCATTCACTCAACAAGCTACCAGTGCACTATTACATGGAGGGACAGATAAATGTGTGAACGAGGCTAATGTAATATTTGCATGTAGCTGAATAGTGGCCCCTGGAGTCAGTGTTGCTGGTGGGCCCTTGGCAGCTCAGTCTGACACTGTTAAGCTATGTTCACAGTCACACACTGCATCTTTTACTGCGTTTTTGGTGCATTTTTGATGTCCCAAAAAAGCACCTAAATGCATGCATTTCCTTCTCCCAGCAAAGTCTGGGGGCCAAAAACGCTGAATCTTTGTGGGTAAAGGGAACCTATCACCAGTTGTTCGGCTTATGATCTGCGGCAACCGCCAGTGGGCTCTTATATACAGCATGTTAGAATGCTATATATAAGAGCCCAGTGTCGGCGCCTCCTCTTTCGACCATCTTCGTCCTCTTTCTGAAGCCTGTGTGCATGACTCATCCTACGTCCTACACACTCGCCGCTCCCGCGCATGCGCACTACAATACTTTGATCTGTCCTGCTCAGGACCTTAATGCCGGCGAGTGTGTATGACGTAGATGCGTCATGCACCCCGGCTTCAGAAGAAGGACGACCAAGATGGCCAAAAGAGGAGGCAACGCAGAACGGAGACGCCCATCTGACTAGAATACACCGCAGCGCGACCTTTCGGTGAGTATTATAAAGTGTTTTTTATGTTGTCACAGCGGCCTGGGCTCTTATGTACAGCATGTTAGAATGCTGTATATAAGAGCCCACCGGTGGTGGCCGCAGCTTATAGGCCGAAAAACTGGTGACAGGTTCCCCTTTAAGAATAGATGCAGTTTGTGAATATAGCCGAAGTATCCTATGTAATGATTACACTCAGATCCGCGCCATTGCTGTAACCGAGGACCTGCAGTTCTTGTGCTGTGACTCAGGCCGTCTCCGGTTGCATGGCAGATTTATCTGTAGGAGCCGGAGATGTGAGTCACCGGAGGGTTGTTATTGTACAGTAACTCCAGGGTAAAGTGCAGGTACAAGGTGCGTCCACACATCAGCTGACGTCCAGAACAGGATATTGTACTAAGGGACATAAACGACGTCACCTGAGACTGCAATCCCATGTCATCTTAAACCTTAAAACCTGTAATAGGCTCCTATGTGTTTTTCAAGGGTTTTTCCCAGACCATTACCCACTGCTGTGATTTGGGACCATGGCGGCTGTCAATCATTGCTGTTTTGCAGGAACAATAATCCTATAAAACCCCTGTACTAGGAGAGTCACTGCTCTTTGCAGGAGAAAATTAAAAACCTTTACCTCACTGAAGTGTAAGGCCATGTGCACACGCTAGAGTATTTTGGTGAGGTTTTTTTCCTTCGGCCTTTGTAAATACTCTGCTGCCTCTGGTTTGTGAATGACCGGTCACTGCTGTCTCCTATTGGAAGTGATCTGGCATAAGTCCTAAGTCATATGACCAGACTTGTTAAAGGGTCAGTTTTGACTGTTAGTATTGCTACCTCCCATAGGTGGCACTAGAGTTAGTCTCCTTGCTCCCTGAAGAAAAGATATGCATATTTCTCAGGAGCATTGTAGCTATAAGTCTCCTCACAGGCAGCCAGATTGGTTTGTCAATCTCCGCAAGAAGAAACGTTTTCCCCTTAGAGATCACTGCTGAGATTTCATACAGAGGAGGCAGATCATTCACAGACCGGAAGCAGTGGAGTGGCCGGGGAATCACAGACAGGGAGGAGAACACCCAGTTTACAGTCCGGCCCCTGTGCATCGAAATCTAATTTAACTGAAAACTTCAAATGGTGATTAAAGAACAACAACAAAGCATATTTCTTCACCAAAGATATTTATCAGTATTATAGCCATGTTGTTACTTCTACTTCAAACTACTTTAATATTTCTTTTTTTTATTTATAGAGAACTATTATCTACAAAATCATAACAGGTACTCTTTAGAGCACTTATGTAAATACATGGGGAATTTAGAGAGACTGTCAGCACATAATGACTGTTCAAACCAAGTACAGACGCTCGTACATCATGGTGGGACCAATCATTTAAAGGCATATTCCCATCTCCAAGATCCTATCCCAATATGTAGTTGGTATAATATTAGCAAATACCTCCAATTAGAAATGTAGTATAGTTCTCCTGATATAGCCATATCGCTTACCTCATGTGCAGGGCATTGCAGGACCTTAGATATCCATGGTTTTGACC
Organism: Anomaloglossus baeobatrachus; assembly: GCF_048569485.1. NCBI lineage: Eukaryota > Metazoa > Chordata > Amphibia > Anura > Aromobatidae > Anomaloglossus > Anomaloglossus baeobatrachus. The sequence continues at coordinate 370,087,269 of NC_134357.1, forward strand.
ACAAGCAACTAACTGACTATCTGTGTGGTTGTAACCATGGAGACCAAAGGTCCTGCAATGCCCTGCACATAAGGTAAGCGACATGGTGAATTGACAGAACTGTACTACATTTGTAATTGGAGGTATTTGCTAATATTATTGTTACATTTACTACATATTGGGATAGGATCTTGGAGATGGGAATACCTTTTAAATGCTCTTTTCCATCTGTCTTCGCCCCTCTCTGGGTATATGAAGGCAGAACGGTCAGTCAAAGAAGGGAGATGGAGATGGTGGAAAGGTGGATTTAAAGATCTGTCCTCACTGGTGCACAAGCGCGTACCTTTTTGAACAGTCATCCTGTGCTGACAGTCCCTTTAATTAGCATTTTTGTAGGCGTCCCAACTCCATTTTAATTCCGCAGCCCCCTACATTTGGCTCGGAGTATTTGTGCAGCAGGAGCTTCTCACAATGATGTTCCTGTGTATATGGTGTAATCAGTTTTGTGACTATGGTCCGAGCGATCACATTGTTGGCATCAACTATCAATCTGCAACAAGTGTTGTACGGCTGTAATCAGTAGTTCTGATTATGTAACTGGTGGTGTTCAGCAGGGATAATGTAGCCGCGATTGGCTCAAGGAGCACGTGTGCGGTATATCAGAAGGAATTACACTATACAGGCTGCATATATCTTTGGCAAGATTTTAAGATTTTTTTTTTTACTTTAAAATTATTTTTTTTCCCATCCTTCTGAATAAGATAGGTTTTTGAGAGGGGACAACCTCCTTAGCATCTTGTACGATAGTTAAAAAAAAACAAAACAAAAAAAAAAAACACAACAACAAACAACAATACTCCTTCCTTTTCCCCTTGTACAGCTCTGTGTCCACCACTGACCCAGTCTGTAGTTTGGCTGCAGTGGTGATATCCTATTGACAATGCTGCAGCCAATCACTGAGCTCAGTGGCTCAAGCCGTCTACCTTGGGAGCTGCTGATTGATATGTGAAGTCTATCTCAATCTGTCAATCAAATTACTGTATTGCACACAGTTTTCTGAAAGGTAATGGCTTTAACGCCTGTTTGGTGCACTGTAATGGAGCTATATATGTGTAATGTGTATTAATGTCAATGATGCCATGTTGTAATTGAGCTTGATAGACCTTACCCAAGCACAGATTCTACCTGTATAAGACATATCGATGGTGGAATATAGACAGATTTCTACTACAAAAACTATTGACCACTCTTCACTGTAATGCTTGCTGATTATAGCAGATCCTTGGTCACTGCTCTCTTTAGGAGTGTGCTGCGGACACTTTTTTACTTTCTTTAGATTTCCTATACTTGGTGCCATGTGCTCACTGATGAAGAAGGCAGAGATGGTAGTATTAGCATTTCTGCCTTCTCTATGGCCAGTCTGACATTCTCTGATGAGCTCTTTATCTCTGTAGCATCTCCATGATTTCTGCATCATACAGGAGTAACCCGCTTACACAAATTGTCCGTGTGCCATTCATTGTGACGATCATACAGCCGACTGCTATGGCTTACACATGAGGATATTGGGCCACCTGTCTACTTGCGTTGTGGTTATGTTGGCAGTCGTGTTACCCCCTATGTGGTGAATGTTTCCTACCTTTTATTTGGATTGGATCATTTAGACCTTACAGTGATGGAAGGGGACCCCTAGTGATCTTATGTTTATCACCTATTCTGTAGATTGATTAAATTTCTTTGTCGCTCCATTGGGAGACCCAGACAATTGGGGTGTATAGGCTATGCCTCCGGAGGCCGCACAAAGTATTACACTTAAAAGTGTTAAGCCCCTCCCCTTCTGCCTATACACCCCCCGTGCTCCCACGGGCTCCTCAGTTTTTTGCTTTGTGCGAAGGAGGTCAGACACGCACGCACAGCTCCACAGATTGGTCAGCAGCAGCTGCTGACTATATCGGATGGAAGAAAAGTGGGCCCATATAGGGCCCCCAGCATGCTCCCTTCTCACCCCACTCTTGTCGGCGGTGTAGTTAAGGTTGAGGTATCCATTGCGGGTACGGAGGCTGGAGCCCACATGCTGTTTTTCCTTCCCCATCCCCCTCAGGGTTCTGGTGGAAGTGGGATCCTATCGGTCTCCAGGCACTGAGACCGTGCTTCATCCACAACTCCTGGGAGACTGCTGGATAGGAGCCGGGTATCGTTCAGGGACATGGCCCTGCTACTTGGAGGTACTCTGTGTCCCCGTGGGGACCGCACACAGCAACACTCCAGCATTGCTGGGTGTGCTAGTGCACCGGGGACCGCGGCGCTGACCGGGTTAATATGTGCCATTACACACTCAGCGCTGCTGAGTGTGTTTATGTATAGGGACTGCCGCACTAACCGCCGCTGCCAGGGAAACACTGCGGCGCGGCTGGGACTTGTAGTGCGCCGGGGACTTTCGCGCCGGCCGCGCTTTTACGGCGGCCGCGTTTATTACTAGAGTCCCCGGCTTTTTGCGGCCTAGTTTCCTTTCCTACCACCCACAGCCCTGACAGGCAGGGGAAGGGCGGGACGCTGCACAGAACGAGCAGCACTGAGGGCTGGAGCATGCTTTGCATACTCCACTCCCCTCACTGTGCACAGTGCAGGCACCAGCTCCCGCACTTTCTGAGCCACGCCCACGGCTCCCACCTCTCCTCAGGACGCCGGCAGCCATTCCTGTCAGCTCCTTGGACGCTACAGAGGGGGACAAAGTCTGGGAGACTCAGGCAGGGACTCTGGTGGCCTCACAACCGCTTTAAGCGGGTGGTAAGCAGCACCTGTGGTGCTAGCCCCATTGTGCAGTAGTGTAACATTATATGTTTATGGTATACATATTTTACACTGTAGGGTGCACAGTTGATTTCTGGCTATATACCCTATTGTGTTACTCAGGGAAGATAATAGCATGGCGCCCACGAAAGGCAGGGGTGCCAAAACACAGGCTTATTATGCGGCCTGCGCCGCATGTATGACCCCGCTACCGGCAGGTTCCACTGACCCTCATTGTGTGCACTGTTCGGCCCCTGTGGCACTTACTCAGCTAGAGCCTCTGCTAAGAGGGGCCCAGGGGGAGCCACCTGCTAACACTGTTCAGGTGACGGGGACAGAGTTTGCAAAACTCTCTGAGACTATGGCTAAGATACTAGAAGCCTTGCAGTCCAGGACGGTATCTCAGCACAGGGACTCTGTTGAATCTTTGTCCCCTGGCCCACCTCAGTTGGACCAACAATGTCCTCCTGGGGTGTCTCATGGATCCCAGGCTGAGGGTTCTGACACAGACCCCGGCCCCAGACCGACTAAGCGAGCTCGCTTGACAATTCCCTTGACATCCTCATATTGTTCAGGGTCTCAGCGGGGGGAATCTCTAGTTGATGATGCGGACACAGCTGATCAGGATTCTGATCCTGAGGCCGCTCTCAATCTTGATACTCCGGACGGGGACGCCATAGTGAACGACCTTATTGCGTCCATCAATCGTATGTTGGATATTTCTCCCTCAGCTCCTCCGGTGGAGGAGTCAGCTTCACAGCAGGAGAAATTCCGTTTCAGGTTTCCCAAGCGTACACCGAGTATGTTTCTGGACCACTCTGATTTCAGAGAGGCAGTCCAGAATCACCATGCTTGTCCAGATAGGCGTTTTTCTAAGCGCCTTAAGGATACACGTTATCCCTTTCCCCCTGACGTGGTCAAAAGTTGGGCTCAGTGTCCCAAAGTGGATCCTCCAATCTCCAGACTGGCAGCTAGATCCATACTTGCAGTGGAAGACGGGGCTTCACTCAAAGATGCCACTGACAGGCAGATGGAGCTCTGGTTGAAATCCATCTATGAAGCTATCGGCGCTTCTTTTGCCCCAGCATTCGCAGCCGTATGGGCGCTGCAAGCTATCTCAGCAGGTCAAGCGCAAATCGACGCAGCCGCACGCACGTCCGCGCCACAGGTGGCGTCCATAACCACACAGACTTCGGCATTTGCGTCTTACGCTATTAATGCTGTTCTGGACTCTGCGAGCCGTACGGCGGTTGCAGCCGCCAATTCGGTGGTACTCCGCAGGGCCTTGTGGCTACGGGAATGGAAGGCAGATTCTGTTTCCAAAAAGCGCTTAACCAGTTTGCCAATTTCTGCCAACCGATTGTTTGGCGAGCGTTTGGATGAAATCATCAAACAATCCAAGGGAAAGGATACATCCTTACCCCAGCCCAAACCGAAAATACCCCAACAGAGGAGGGGGCAGTCGAGTTTTCGGTCCTTTCGGGGCGCGGGCAGGTCCCAATTCTCCTCGTCCACAAGGCCTCAGAAAGATCAAAGGAACTCTGATGCATGGCGGTCTAAGTCACGTCCTAAAAAGGCCACCGGAGGTGCCGCTACCAAAGCGGCTTCCTCATGACTTTCGGCCTCCCCACTCCGCATCTTCGGTCGGTGGCAGGCTCTCCCGCTTTTGCGACACCTGGCTGCCACGGGTAAAAGACCGTTGGGTGAGAGACATTCTGTCTCACGGTTACAAGATAGAGTTCACCTCTCGTCCCCCGACTCGATTCTTCAGGTCATCCCCGCCTCCCGAGCGAGCCGAGGCTCTTCTGCAGGCGCTGGGCACTCTGAAGGCAGAAGGAGTGGTGATCCCTGTTCCTATTCAGCAACAGGGTCACGGTTTTTACTCCAACTTGTTTGTGGTCCCAAAGAAGGACGGGTCTTTCCGTCCTGTCCTGGACCTGAAACTTCTCAACAAACACGTAAAGACCAGGCGGTTCCGGATGGAATTCCTCCGCTCCGTCATCGCCTCAATGTCCCAAGGAGATTTCCTTGCATCGATCGATATCAAGGATGCATATCTCCACGTACCGATTGCTCCAGAGCATCAGCGCTTCTTGCGCTTCGCCATAGAAAACGAACACCTGCAGTTCGTGGCACTGCCGTTCGGCCTGGCAACAGCCCCACGGGTTTTCACCAAGGTTATGGCTACTGTAGTAGCGGTCCTCCACTCTC